>NC_081574.1:6690521-6990521 GCF_022355385.1 Mustela nigripes | reverse complement strand
ATTGCCTGGACAATGTTGTCGGTTTCCCACATTCTTCCTTTGTTGCAGACTCTGGATGTTGTCAGGGTGAGCAGATGAAAAATGACATTGTTATCCTGATTTGTGTTTGTTTAATTATGAGTAAGACTGGCCCTTAGATTTTTTTAATTGATGTATAGTTGATACTCTTTTTGTGGGGAGCCTTGTATTTTTGTTGATCATTTGTATTACTTCTGTGAAATACCTGCCAGTTTTTCTATATGGCTGTTAGTCTTCTGATTTATATGAATTCATGTTTTTAAAAGATTTTATTTATTTATTTGTCAGAGAGAGAGCACAAGCAGGCAGAGAGGCAGGCAGAGGCAGAGGGAGAAGCAGACTCCCCGCTGAGCAAGGAGCCTGATGTGGGACTCCATCCCAGGACTTGGGGATCTTGACCTGAGCCGAAGGCAGCAACTCAACCAACTGAGCCACCCAGGTGTCCCAGCTTCTTAAGTTTTTATTTTAATTCCAGTTAGTTAACATAGAATGTTATACTAGTTTCAGGTGTACAATACAGTGACGCGACAGTTCTGTGCATCGTCCTGTGCACATCACAAGTGCCCTCCATAATCCCATCTCTTATTTAACCCATTCCCCCACACACTTCCCTCCTAACCATCAGTTTGTTCTCTGTAATTAGCAGTCTCTTTCTTGAGTTGTCTCTCTCTCATTTTTCCCCTATCCTCATTTGGTTTATTTCTTAAATTCTACATGTGAATGAAATCCTGTGGTATTTGTCTTTCTCTGAATGACATATTTCACTTAGCACTATACTCTCTTGCTCCATCCATATCCTTGAAAATGGCAAGATTTCTTTCATTTTTATGGCCAAATAATATTTTATTGTGTGCATAAATACTAATTTTTTTAATCCATTCATCAATTGATGGACACTTGGGCTGCTTCCATAATATGGCTATTGTGTATAATGCTGCAAAATACACAGGGTGCGTGTTTTGGATTCTTTGGGTAAATACCTAGTAGTGTGATTGGTGGATCGTAGGGCTTATATTTTTAACTTTTTGAGGAATCTCCATACTGTTTTCCACAGTTACCGCATCACTTTGCATCCCACCAACAGTGGAGGAGGGTTCCCCATTCACCACATCCTCGCCAGCACCTGTTGTTTCTTGTGCTGTTGATTTTAGTCATTCTGACAGGTGGGAGGTGGTATCTCATTTTAGATTTTATTTGCATCTCTCTGATGATGAATGATGTTGGGTATACTTTCATGTGCTTGTTGACCATCTGTACACCTTCCCTGGAGAAGTGTGTGTTCATCTCTTTATGTCTTCTGCCTATTTTTAAAAATGGCTTATCTGGTTTTTTTTTTTTTTTTTGGTGTAGAGTTGTATCAGTTCTCTATACATCTTGGATATTAATCCTTTATCAGATAGGTCATTTGCAGATATCTTCTCCTACTCCTTAGGTAGCCTTCTAGTATTACTTATTGTTTCCTTTGCTGTGCAGAAGCTTTTTATTTTGATGTGGTCCCGTAGGTTATTTTTGCCCTTGCCCCAGTAGGTATATCTACAAGAAAGTTGCTGTGGCTGATGTCCAAGTGGTTACTGCCTGTATTCTTTTTAGGACTTTTATGACTTCAGGTCTCATATTTAGGTCTTTAATCTACTTTGAATTTATTTTGTGTGAGAAAGTGAACCAGTTTCTTTCTTTTGCATGTTGTTGTCTAGTTTTCCCAACACAATTTGATGGAAAGACTGTCTTTTTTCCATCAGATATTCTTTCCCACTTAGTCAAAGACAAATCGATCATATCATTGGTTTTCTGTTCTGTTCCATTGATCTGTGTGTCTGTTTTTGTGCTAGAACATACTGTTTTGATTACTACTGCTTTGTATTATCACCTTAAGCCTGAAATTGTGATGCCTTCAGCTTGGCTTTTCTTTTTCAAGACTGTTTTGCCTATTTCGGATCTTTGGTGGTTCTACACAAATTTTAAGATTGTTTGTTCTAGGGGCACCTGAGTGGCTCAGTGGGTTAAGGCCTCTGCTTTCGGCTCAGGTCGTGATCCCATGGTCCTGGGATCAAGCCCCACATTCGGCTCTCTGCTCAGTGGTGAGCCTGCTTCCCCCCCACTCTCTGCCTGCCTCTCAGCCTACTTGTGATCTCTGTCAAATAAATAAATAAAATCTTTTTTAAAAAAAGGATTGTTTGTTCTAGTTCTGTAAAAAAGTGACATTGGCATTTTGATAGGGATTGCATTAAATCTATAATTTGCTTTGGGTAGTGTAGACATTTTAATAATATTTGTTCTCCCAATCCATGATCTTGGAATGTTTTTCCATTTATTTGCATCATTTTCAATTTCTTTCATCAGTGTTTTATAGTTTTCAAAGTACAGATCTTTTATCTCTCTGGTTAGGTTTATTCCAAGGTATCTTATTATTTTCGGTGCAGCTGTTAAATGGGGTTGTTAATTTCTGGGACTCTTTCTCTTTCTGCTGCTTCATTATTGATATGTAGAAATGCAGCAGATTTTTGTACATCGATTTTGTATCTTGCAACTTTACTGAATTTGTTTATCAGTTCTAGAAGTTTTTTTTTTTTTTTTTGGTGGAGTCTTCAGGTTTTTTTCTATATAGAGTATCTGCAAATAGTGAAAGTTTTACTTCTTTCTTGCCAATTTGGATGCCTTTTATTTCTTTATGTTGTTTGATTGCTGTAGCTAGGACTTCCAGGAATGTGTTGAAAAAAGTGGTGAGAATGGACTTCTTACCATGTTCTTCACCTTAGGAGGAAAGCTCTCAGTGCTGCCCATTAAGGTTGATGTTAGCTCTGGGTTTTTCATATATGGCTTTTATTATGTTGAGATATGTTCCCTCTAAACTTTCTTTTCAGAGAGTTTTTTTTTTTTTTATCATGAATGGATACTGTACTTGTTAAATGCTTTTTCTGTGTCTCTTAAAATGATCGTTTGGTTCTTATCCTTTCTTTTATTGATGTGGGGCATCGCAATGATTGATTTGTGAATACCAAATCATGCTTGCATCCCAGGAATAAATCCTACTTGATTGTGTTGAATGGGTTTTTAAAATGTATTGTTGAATTTGGTTTCCTAATTTTTTTTTAAAGATTTTTTTTTTTTTAACTTGACAGAGGGAGCACAAGTAGGCAGAGAGGCAGGCAGAGAGAGAGGGGGAAGCAGGCTCCCCACTCAGCAGAGAGCCTGATGTGGGGCTCCATCCCAGAACCCAGAGATCATGACCCAAGTTGAAGGCAGAGGCTTAACCCACTGAGCCACCCAGGTGCCCCTGGTTTGCTAATTTTTTTGAGGATTTTGCATCTATGTAAATCAAAGATACTGGCATATACTTCTTTCTCTCTCTCTCTCTTTTGTGGTGTCTTTATCTGGTTTTGATATCAGGATAATGCTGGCCTCATAGAATGAATTGGAAGTTTCCCTTTTTTTTTTTTTCCCTATTGTTTGGAATAGTTTGAGAAGATTAGGTGTTAACTCTTCTTTATACATTGGTAGAATTTGCCTGTGAAGCCCATCTGGTCCTGGACTTTTGTTTGTTGAGAATTTTTTGGTTACTGATGCATTTACTTTGTTGATTATTGATCTGTTCGAATTTTCTATTCCTCTTTCAGTTTTGGTAGTGTATGTTTCTAGGAAGTTATCCATTTCTTCTAAGTTGTTTGTATCCATTTCTAGTTTGTTGAATATAGTTTTTCATTATATTCTCTTACTATTATTTGTATTTCGATGGTGTTGGTTGTTATTTCTCTTCCTTGATATATGATTTTTTTTTTATTTGAGTCCTTTCTTTTTTGTGATAAGTCTGGTGAGAGGTTGATCAATTTATTGATATTTTTTTCAAAGAACCAGCTCTTGGTTTCATTGATCTGCTCTATTGGTTTTTTTTGTTTGTTTCTATAGCATCTGTTTCCACTCTAATCTTCATTATTTCCTTCCTTCTGCAGGTTTTAGATTTGTTTGTTATTCTTTCTTTAGCTCCTTTCGGAGCAAGGTTTGGTTGTTTCTTTGATATTTTTCTTGCTCCTTGGGCTAGCCTTTATTGCTATATACTTCTCTCTTAGAACTGCTGTTGCTGTATCCCAAAGGTTTTGAACTGTTGTGTTTTAATTTTTATTTGTTTTCATATATTTTTTATTTCTTCTTTTATTTCTTGGTTGGCCCATTCATTGTTTAGTAGCATACTAATTAACCTTCATATATTTGTGATCTTTCCAGATTTTTTTCTTGTGGTTGACTTTTAGTTTCATATTGTTGTAGTTAGAAAGATGCATAGTATGACTTTGATCTTGAATTTGGCGCAGCTAGTTTTGTGGGCTACTGTGTGGCGTATTCTGTAGAATGTTCCATGTGCACTTGAAAAAAGTGTGTATTTTGTTGCTTTAGGATGGAATGTTCTGAATGTATCTATTAAATCCGTCTGTTCCACTGTCATTCAAAACCATCATTTCCTTCTTGATTATCTGTTTGGATGGTCTGTCTGTTGATGTAAGTGGAGTGTTAAAGTCCCCTACTGTCACTGTATTATTCTTGTTTAGTTCCTTTATGTTTGGCTTGTATGTTTGGGTGCTCCTCTTTTGGGTGCATAAATATTTACAATTGTTATATCCTCTTGTTGGATTGTCCTGTTTATTATAATATAATGTCCTTCTTTGTCCCTGGTACAGTCTTTGTTTTAAAGTCCTTTTTGTCTGCTGTAAGTACTGCTACTCTGACTTTCTTTTGATGTACATTTGCATGATAGATGTTTCTCATCCTTTCCCTTTCAATATGCAGGTGTCTTTAGGTGTAAAATGAGTACTTGCAGGCAGCATATAGATAGGTCTTGTTTTTTAACCCGTTATGTCACCCTATGACATTGGTTGGAGTGTTTAGTCCATATACGTTCAAAGTAGTTATTGATAGATATGTATTTATTGCCATTTTATTACTTGCTTCATGGTTGTTTCTGGAGATTTTTCTCCAGATCCCTTGGTCCCTTGTTGGCTTTCTGTCTTTCATGGTTTGTTGATTTTCTTTAGTGATATATATGGATTTCTTTCTCTTTTTTCTTTGCATATCTATTAGTGGTTTTCGATATATGATTACCATTAGGTTGGTATATAGCCTCTTCTATAAATAGCAGTGTATATTAAGTTGATGGTCATTGAGGTTTGAACCCATTTTTTACCCTTGTCTTTACCAAGGGTAAAGTTTAGATATATGTTGTTATAATTTATTTCCTTTTATTTTGCAAGTTCTTTGACTTTGTTTTTTAATGGAAATATTCATTTTTATTGCTTTTGTATTTCCTGCATTTATACTGCCACTTTTGGTCTCTTCTTTCTACTCAGAGTCCCTTTAATATTTCTTGCAGGGCTGTTTAACAGTAACGAACTTTTTCAGTTTTTGTTTGTCTGGAAAACTCTTCATCTCTCCTATGCTGAGTGATAACCTTACTGGATAGACTGTTCTTGACACCAGTGTTTTCCTGTTTAGCACTTTGAATATATCATGTCTTTTTCTTCTGGTTTGGAAAGTTTCTGCTGAAAAATCCCCTGCTAGCCCTATGGGTTTTCCATGCTAAGTTACTGACTTCTTTTGTCTTTCTGCCTTAAAATTTTTTTCTTTATCACTATATTTTGCCAATTTAATTACAATATATCTTGGTGTGGATCTGCTTTTTTTGATTTTAATGGGAGTTCCCTGTGCCTCCCAGATCCGGATGTCCATTTCCTTTCCCAGATTAGATACGTTTTCAGCTATTAATTCTTCAGATAAATTTTCTGCCCTGTTTTCTCTTCTTCTTCTGAGACTTTGATAATGCAAGTGTTTATTACACTTGATAGGAGTCATTGAGTTTCTAAGGCTATTTTTTTCCCCATAATTCTTTTTTCTCTTTTGGTTGTGTTCAGCATGATTACTTTCCATTAGTCTTTTTTCTAGGTCACTAATTTGTTCCTCTGCTTCTCCCAGCCTGCTGTTCATTCCACCAAGCAAATTTCTCATTTTGTTCATTGAACCCTTTATCTCTGCTATATTGCTATATTATTCCTTATTCTGTGTTAAGGGTGTCACTCATGTCTTTGCTCTTCTAAAGTCCAGCAAGTATCCATATGATCATTACTTTAAATTCTCTGTCAGTCACGTTATCTGTTTCACTTGGATCTCTGGCTATGGTCTTGCCCTGTTTTTTCTTTGTGGTATATTTCTCTGCTTCTCATTTTGTCTAGATCTCTGTGCCTGTTTCTCTGTGTTAGGAAAGTTAGCTATGCCTTTTGTTCTTGAGGGTAATGACCTTATGAAGAAGAGGTCCTGTAGTGCCCTGCCCTGTAGTGTTCCCTATTCCCTAGGGCCTGGCACTTCCAGGAGTGACTCCAGTGTGTTTGTGTTTGCTCTGCTTTTTGTCCTGGTCACTTTATCATCCAGACCTGTCATCTGCAGCACTCTCTTACCTGTGGTGAGCAGTGTTTTCCCTGGCCTGAATGTGGCACATTTTAACTAGGTAAGCTCTGGTCTGTTTGTGGAATGAGACCTGTTGCCACTGCCATCAGAGCTGAGGTTCCACCAAACTCCTATTTTCAAGAGACACCATGTGAGCAAGCATTTGGGCTGGTCTTTTGGGTGAGGGTACCTGCCATTGATGGGACTGAGGCCACAGAGATGGGGAAGAGTGATTCTTCTGGAATGCCAGGGGGCAAGGCTTGGTATAAGCAAGTTAGGTAAGAGTGTGAAGACTGTCCTGGCTCTTTTTTTTTTTTTTTTTTTTTACATTTATTTATTTGACAGAGAGAGATCACAAGCAGGCAGAGAAGCAGGCAGAGAGGGGGGAAGCCGGCTCCCCACTGAGCAGAGAGCCTGATGTGGGGCTTAATCCCGGGACCTGGGATCATGACCTGAGCCGAAGGCAGAGTTTTAACCCACTGAGCCACCCAGGTGCCTGGCTGTTTTGCAAGTGGCCCTGTGCTTATTCTGAGGGGCAGGGTTGGGAAATGGCACTCACCAGTTCCTTCATTCTTGGAGGGGTCTCTCTGTGAGTATTGTCTCTGTGAGACTCAGTCTGAGACGAGTGAATAACCTTCCCACTGTGTGCCCCAGAATCTCTTCAGATTGCTATTTCTGTGCTATATGTCCACATATTGTTTGTCTGCCTTCTCTCCAAGGACAGCATAGTGTCATCAGGACTTGGTCTCTGTGAAGCCCACAGACCTTCAAAATTCCAGCTATAAGGCCCGCTGGATTCAAGAACTCCTAAAATTCAGCACCTTTTGCTTTCCAGGCCATGGGGATTTTTTTCCCCCACATGCTCTCCTGTGTGTTAGTCTGTCTCTCACCCATTTCCATGACCATAACTCACTCCCTACCTCAGCGGCCACAATTTTTTCTCTCCCAGTCTGTGTCTCTGCACGTCCTACCTTCTTCAGTGTGGCCACTTCTCTCCCTTTAGATGTAGAGTTTGTTCTGCCAGTCTTCAGGTTGACTTCTTAGGGTATTTAGGACGACTTGATCATTATCTAGTTGTATTCGTGGAGTGAGGTAAGCGTAGGGTCCTTCTACTATACCATTATCTTCCAAACTCTATATGAACTCATTTTTGATTAAGGAAGAATATCCTCCTCTCTGATATACATATTACAGATATTTTTTCACAGTTTATCATTTGCCTTTTGGTTTCAAACACACATTTTAAATTATAATATGATTTCATTTCTCAGTATTTTCCCTTTTATTTAAAGCATATGACTTTATATCTTGCATTGAAATCTTTCTTCATACATTTATAGTTTTATTTTTTATAGGGAATGTTTTATTTTGCCCATGCACTATTTTATCTAGAAAATGATTATTTGCCTTTTGACTCCCTTCACCCATTTCTCCCATCCTCCTGCATTGCCTGCCTCTGTGTCTATGAGATTTTCTTCTTTTTTTCTATATTTACCTTTTCCTATTCTTCTGTTCACTCTTAATTAATATTCATTTTTCTGCTTCCTGTTGACATGATGAAGGCTTTGCTACTCCACAGTTTGGACCTTGGACTTTAAGGGACAAACTGACTGTACATGAATACTATAGGGCCTTAGGATTCATGGAATATCAGAGAACATAGATGTAGATGCAGTAGATTTGAACTACATATAGAAGATCTGTACCTCAAACAGATGTCGTTTGAGATTAGGCAATTTAGGGGGACCTGGGTGACTCAGTAGGTTAAGTGTCTGCCTTCGGCTCAGGTCATGATCTCGGGGTCCTAGGATGAAACCCTGTGTCAGACTCCCTCTCCCTCTGTTCCTCTCCCCCCAACCCTGCTCGTGCTCTTTCCTCTCTCAAATAAATAAATAAAATGTTTTAACAAAGAAGATCAGGCAATTTAATAAAAGGCAAGGAGATGTGAGGAATAAAGGGATTTACTCAGAACTGAGACCAGAAAAGAGCATAAATGAAATGAGAGGGTTCTTACGGGAATATGCAGTCCTTTCCGGTGTGCGTGTGTGTGTGTGTGTGTGTGTAAGGATGGAACAGTGTTATTTTAGTCTGTTCAGCTGCTATAACAAAATACTGCAGATTGTTTGGCTTATAAACAATAGAAATTTATTTCCCATAGTTCTGGAGGCTGAAAACTGTTAAAAAAAGAAAATTCAACTCAATAAATTTGAAGATCTAATTGCTTTATTAAATGATTTCATTAAGTAGAGGGGGGGTTCCAGGAAGTTATACAGTATGAAAAAAGTTTTTATAGGAAGGAAGGTGAGGCAAGAAAGTCAATAATAAAAGGATTGTTCAGGCAAGGTCTCTATTCTTTACAGGGAATGGAGGGTCTTATTATGCAGATGACCTCATCTTCCTTTGCTGGATGGAGAGAGTCTGTGTGGAGACTCATTGGCACTAAGGGAAAAGGTGCTAACTGACTGGTTAAGACTACATTTCTGGGGGAGGTTGAAACTGCAATTAGATTAGATATTAAGCTCCAGTCTGGGGACTTGGCCTAAGTGATGCCATTTGGGGCCCATAGTTTTCTTTCTAACAAAGTCCAAAATCAGGGCACTAGAAGATTGGGTCTCTGGTGAGGGCCACTTCCTCACTGACAGCTGTCTTTTCACGGTCTCTTCACGTGGTGGGACGGGAGAGCTGGGTCTCTGAGGTCTCTTTTGCAAAGGCAGCAGTCCCCATCACGAGGCCTCCACTCCCATGACCTAATCACCTGCCAGAGGCCCATGGTGGGTAGGATTTCAGCATGTGAATTTTGGATGGACATAAACATTCATATCATAACAAGTGCTGTGTAGGTGATAGAAACCAGAGGTCAGAGGTCAGGGATGTTTTGTGAGACAGATCTGGACGAGGGGGCATGATAGCCTGCCGGGGAGGCTACTACAGTGAGTCAGCCCAGCAACATCTCTCTGGAAGCCCAGGCTGAGTCTGTGAAGTGTCAGGGCTAAGGAGCAAGGCGTGGCTTCGAGGTTCGAGAAACTCTGCCAGCTGTTTCCCTGGAACAGTCGCGGGTCATTTGTCCTGGTTGTGGGTGGTGGTTCTGCTGTGACTCTGAAGCTGATTTTCCAGATTGACAGAATCTGAAAGACAATATTTGCTTTCAGCGAGGTCATAAATGCCTTTCACTTTGATCTCTTCAGTGGCCGAAAATGTTCCTCACATCTGTAGCTGAGATTTCCCGACTTCACTTGGTTCTCATCAGGGTAGATTTCTATCCAATGAAATCGCAGAGCTGTACCTACAGCCCCTGAGAAGGAAAAGATGGGCTTGATGGTCTCCCAAGTCAGTAGCATCTACTTGAACTTAATAGAATCACAAGGAAAAAGAAAGAAAGAGAGAGAAAAGAAAAGAAAAGGAAAGGAAGGGAGAGAAAGAAAGAAAACTCTGTTTGGCGGCTGCCATGATGAAGGAGGAGGTGATATGCAGATATGCAAGCTTTGAGGCTATGCAAGGAACAGAGCTGTGTTTCTGAATAGCACCATGGTTACCGGCTATAAAAATAATGAGAAGAGGAGGGGAAAAAATAAGAGTGCTAGAGTTTGAAGATTTTTTTTTTTCTAAGATTTTTTTTATCCGCTTGTCTAATCAAATGAAAAGATCCTGTGGTTTGAATTATCTTGATTAAATTAAAAACCAAAATCAAATTATAAATTTCTCTTTAAATGCTCATTGCTAAATATTCATGGATGTTGTGCTCTCTATCCCTCCTCTAGACACCATGAATATTATGTTTAACACATCATTGTGAGTAATCCTTCTGCTGATCTCCAGTCAACATTCTGTGACAACTTTAACTTTCGCCCACTACTTTGTAGGCTTATTATCACTGGCGGTGACAGAGTTGCTTGAATTTCAATGTTTTTGGATCCAGCTGTGGCCATTGATTCCCTCATTGAGTCTGCTGGTGTTAAGCACAATAAGAAAGATGACTTACTGGGTCTTAAATGTTTACTGTTATTGAAGCCATTCTGCAATTTTCATTACCAAAAGAAGTCCCTGTTGAAATGTTACTTTCCACTTCCCAAATGCTTCTTGTAAGCAAAGACACACGGAAATGCAGTCCACACCAGCTGTTTCAGTCTAATTTAGAGAGAAATTAAGTGCTCACATCCAGTAAAACTCCACTAAAATGCTCTTCTTCTCTTAATGATGAAAGGACCAAAGGGCATTCCATTCTCACAACTAAATGTAAGTTTGACATTTTTCCAGCATTAGTATTCTTTTCTAATATGAAGACCAGTTCTTTTAGAAGGTGATTCCTTAATGTTAAGGGATATACATCAAAGGAGTTCTGAGTATGACACCCCCAAAATATGCCCCTTTGACATAAGAATTTTTTTGAGCTGCCTGCAATTGAGAAACAGAGTTCTCCACCCACTCCCATTTGCTCAAAAGCAGGCATAAATTTCCCTTTGTTAAGAATTCTGCTACAAGTGTTAAAAACATGTGTGACATATGAACATGGCTTGAAGGTGACTCGGGTTTCACTGAGTAAAGGGACTAATAGTGTATGTAAGGAAAGAAAGGTGTATGAGTGCATAGAAAGTTCTATAAGCACAGGCACCTGTCTGTTTATCTATTACTAAGTTTCCAGTACCTAGCCCAGTGCCTGGCAAAACGAGTAGGTTTTCAGTAGATACATGTTGGAGAATGAATAATTGAATTTTTGTACCCTTTGGTTGCATGGATCCCATCAGCAGTGTTACAGCAGGGAAATAACATGATCTCATCTATTCATTGCGATGGCTTTGATGATCATTTATATAATTCATGGCAGAAGAGACAGAATTGAAGAAACTGGTCTGGAATATTTTAGGGGCATTTAGTCATTCATTCAGTGATGTAGGAAAGACATTAGGGTTCAAACCTAGTGGCCAAGAAGGAATTCTTGAGATCTCTTTGGGGCAAAAATAAAAAGGTGGTTTTATTAAAACAAGGGGACAGGACCTGTGGGCAGAAAGAGCTGCTCCCCAGGTTGTGAGGAGTGGCCCATTATATACTTTTCAAGTTGGGAGGGGGTTAGGGATAGAATAAGCCTCGCAGGCATTTTGGCAACAAGGTCTCTAGGATCAAGAGGGGGCTAGCTGTTGTTAGGAAAATGTCATTTATTACTGTTTAGTAAGAAATTCAGTCGTGAGATTCTTCAGATGTATATTGGTGGGTTATATGCTTGAAAGATGATTTCTGACATGTATTATGGGGGTAGAGGGTAGAGATAAAGGAAGTTTCGTTTTTATGTGTTAAAGTAGATTTACAAGCTCCTAGGGTTTGGGCTAGATTGCCTTTTGCTCGTAGCAAAGTATCAGCATCGAGGCAACTGAGTTCCTAGAGGAAGGTCACTCTGCCTGTTTTAAGGACTTGTCAGTGGACTATAAGTAGTGAGGGGATTTAATAAATTTTCTTTTGTCTTTGTTTCCCACATTATTCAGCACATATACGTTGAAGGATATTGTGTATCTCACAAACTTGGTGGGCCTGCTCAGGATGAAGAAGTTGTAGTTCCTGCTTACAGTGTGACTGGGGAGATAGAAACAGACAGGCTGCCCTCTACAGTAACTACAGGGACAGATGGATTCCCAGGGGGTGGGTGTTGGCAAGCCCATCTTTGGGCTTTGGGATCCTCTTACGTTGAAGCTACATGGGTGTCAGTCAGAAGAGGACCGTTGAGCAGAGTTTCTACAGAGATCTGGCATGAACACCGATACTCGGGGAGACTCAACATGGGCTGTGAGCTAATGGAGTCGTAGCACGCCATCGAGAATTCACGGAGGTGCAGAGTCAAAGACAGAGGTGGAGGTGGTTAAGGGAATTGGGTGTCAGGCCTTGAGTGCTTATAATTACACATGCAGGAGTTTGGGTTTTATCTAGTTATTAATGAGGAACTACTGAAGCGATAGAGGCAGAGGAACGACATGGTCACATTTATATTTTATAGAGATCATTTTTAAATTTATGTGAAGGACGGATTGAAAAAGAATAGACGGGATTGATATGGGGAAATCATTTGCATTAATTGAAGAGAGAAATGATTTAGGAAGCTAGAGAATTTCTACACAGAATGATAGTTCTTATTCATTAAAATTAACTAGCAGTATCAAAGTAACTTGGTGTGGTTCTGGTTTAAGATAGTTTTATGTTGCTTATCTCTAATTATTCATAATTTGAAGTTGAAAAATGCCTAGAACTTTGTGACTTGCCAACTTCAGTGGAATATAACAGGCATCATTAATACAGCAAAAGGAAAATGGGTTCTAATTTAGGGACAGTCATTTTTCAGATCCAGTAGCTTGTGTAGAGGACCTGATCCTGCAGTTGTGAGTCTAGGCTGATTTTATTCTTTAATCGAAGCAGTTCCATTGCCTCAGTAAGTGACAAAGCCTTTCTAGAGCTCTTGGGAAGGGATTCTAGTGTGGGTCCAGCACTGCACTTTTCCTGCATGCATCCCAGAGATCTTCTGTTGCAAAGAATGGCTCTGTAATACTTTCCCAGTTTAGACAAGAAGCAGATTCTTAAAGGAATCAGGGATGAGTAGACATTTTGTTCAGTATATGAGCGTAGCTTCGCCCTGCATTATGCGGGGGATTCCTAGATGTGCCAGTCTCTGGACGTTTACTTGAAGACCCACCCCGCCGCACTCGGCATGTAGGAGACGCTATCCTCTGCACGCTTCCCCTTCAGCTGGCTTCTAGCCGGAGTCTGTCAGTGGGAGGCACTGGAGGGAAGTTGGAAAGTGGGGGGTAAGGATAAACCATCTTCTTTCTCTGACTCCCAGGGCTCCTCTCTGTGGTTGCACCTCCAGGCAGTCAAGGCCATGAGGGACTCAGCTACTTGCGCTGGCCCCGGACTCCGGTAACACCCTGTCCTCCCTCCAGTTTAGGGACCATGCCAGGCTCCTACTCTTACTAGTTCCTACAGTGTCTCACGGTCCTCTGTCCAGCTTCTCAGCAGTTCCATCACCTGTACAACCTGTTCCCTGGATTGACTCCTCTCCCTTAAACTTTTCCACTGGTTTCCAACTGAGGAGACCGAGGGCCCTGTGGCCTCAACCCAGCCCATCCCAAAGATGCTGCCACAGACTCTTGGTCTCTTCGCGAGGGAGAATTCCAGCACAGACAACACAGCAGACAAGTGACACCAGTGGTAAAGTTTATTAAAGCCCAAGTACACTCTGAGATGTGAAAGTGGCTGAGCTCAAGGCAGAGCTGTCTGCGGAGGTCTGTGTTTCTTTTATTGACAGTTGTTAACGAGGGGTGCACTATTCATTCCTTGGGGCTGGGAGTTCTTGGAAGCAGGGTTTCAGGACTTCTCTCTTATTTTATCAGGGGGTTTCCTGCGTACTTTGTCAGCCACCTTGGGCCTATCTGGTCTGATCTGACTTCTTCTGATTTGTTTTAGAGTACTCCCCCCACAGGCCCCGGACTTTCCCGATAGCTGGCCATGACTTCCTCTTTGCTGACCTCCAAGCATCCTGTGAGAACCTAACTGCCTCTAACAGTGTTTGTGTTCCAAGGTGGGCCCTGACAGGGGCACAAGGCAAGTGGAGTTCTTTAAAGGCTTGAGCTGATCATTTTGGATTAGACGTTTTCAGTAAATACAACCAGTATCCCCAGTATCCTGTTCAAAGGAAAGATGTCAATCCACGGAAGAGGACTTCAGGGTAATGTAAAAACAAACAAACAAAAGAACCAAGAATCTTGTCAAATTTCAAACTTTTCTTATTGACAAATACAGAATTTGGCTTTGAAGAATAAATACTGTGGCAAGTTGCTTTACTGAAATATAATTTTATTTTCCATGTTTCTCCTCCAGTTCCACTCTGCCTGTCACCCCAAACCAAAGACACAAGATGGGATCTTTTGTACTTATCTAACTGGGATAGTTTTTTGTTTGTTTTTGTTTTGTGTTGTTTTTTGCAGAACAGGAGGCAGAAGTAGAGGGCTCCTGAAGGCAGTGGTACTTTGAGTTCTGTTCAGCTCTGTAAGCAATAATGCTGGGTCTGTGAGGGGTAGAATGGGGATCTGTGATGGGAAGGCTTTTGAAGAGTTGTGCAATGACCTGAGCACCCACAGGGGAGCGATCTCTGGATCTCAGGGTAGCCAGGACTCCCATCCAGCTCCCACTCACCTCCCTGAGCAGATAGCAGGGTTTCAGGGAGTTACTTCCTGGTGCATTTAGGATGTGTTAAAGAAATAATAATAATAATGATAAAGGAAAGTATCATTCATGACCCTTGTTAAAGCACAGTGAGACCGACTTTGTTCAAAGGGGGCGGTATCTCAGGGGGAGTGAGGACCACTGCAGTGTGTCTTGTTATGGAGGAGAGAGCCTAGGTTCAATTTTAAGCACAGTGGCAAGTGAGAATTTATAGCCCAGGAGCAGGATGGGGGGCAGTGAATGAAAAATTACCAACAGGAAACAAGACAAGTAAAGGGATTTCTGGTTAAACTACTCTAACAGGATTCTTGCTGAAGACAAACCAGGTGATTAGTCATCTCCTGGGGGGATGGCAGAGGATGAGGAACCTGATCAGACATCCAGGAAGGCCAGACTGATTTGGCAGGATTCTTGCTAAAATTGAACAATTCAGAGATGAGCACGAAGCCTGGAAAGGGGCTCAGAGAGGCTGAGTAACGTTTGGTCAGTGAGAGAACCTTATCAGAATCTAGGTCCTTGTGACTCTAGTGTGTTAAGGCTGCCACAGAAAGTCTGGAGTTTTCTGACCTGAAGACCCATGTGGATTGGGGCTCTGAGTATCATGGTCACCAGAGCAGACCCATGTGGACCCTTGCCAGATGCCATAGTCCTCCCAAGTTACAGAAAACTCCTCTGAGTTTTGTCATCCTGAAATTCAGAGCTCCCTAAAAAGGTGAAAGTTGAATTTATTATCATTCTTGAAAGATGGCACCTGTAAGTCAGAATTAAATTTATTTTAAGAAAATAAATTTTCTTGCAAAACTAATCATATTCAGACACACTTTTTAATTTGCAAAACTCTTGCAAATTGTATTTTAACTACCAGATGTTACCAGCAAATTTGCTTAATAAAGGTAAGTAGAAAAGGCCACAAATGGAGAGATTTAGGACCACAGAAGCCAAAACAGAATAAATCAGAATAAAATCAAATGCACGTAGGTAAAGACTCAGGGGGTAGTGGCTTATGCTAAGGAATGATTATGAGTGGTTATATAAAACTGTTAAAACATGTATTAATTTGAAGAACTGCAAAAATAGCCATCATACTTGTATGTGAGAAATCAATGCCAATGTATCTAATAGAGTTTAGCAAATATTATAAACCCCACAAATACTAGTTTTTCATATCCTTTCTATATTGCTAAGCACAAGAAATAATTATTGAGAATATGTCTTGTGCTATTGTTGTATTAATAGGTTGGTCTGGAATTTTTAACCTGTTCATAGCATGTTTTTCTATGTTTAAATTTATTAGTAACTGTATTTCGTTCAGGGATATGCTTGGATGTCAGTATCCTTTTTCCTCACCTGTGGTCTCTAAATTTCCGAGAAAGAACATTTATCACTTTTGAAATTACAGTTTCTTTCAAAGTCCCTAGTTATCACATTGACAATAGCAAAGGTTAATTTATTCACTAATTTTTTGAAAACATAAATACATTATTTTTATTTTTAAATTACGTTCTTTATATAGATATTACTTCTGTGGAAATTAAGTTTTCTCTGGAAGGAAAATTTTAAATAGGATTCTTTGTATTAACCAAATGGGATCCTTTGATCTTTATTCCAGCCCATAATGAAGTTTATGAAACAGAGCAAAAGAGAGTATATTTCAAAGCAGGTTTGCTTCACTAGTGGTATCTAAAGGCATTCATTGGCATTCTGGATCAAAAGTGATCTTGTGCTAAAGATAGATTAAGACTTGGTTTTGTATTTAAATTGTTTTTTGAGAGTGCTTTGAAGTTGGCTAACTCATGGTCTTTCCACCTGTGACAGTACTGAAGCACTAAGTAACACAGTGAAAACCCATCGTTACAAACACGTTCTGTGGATACTCTTTACTGACTTGGGAAGCAGTGAGTTGTGGTAATGGTGTCTTGGGTTTCGGAAACAGACTGGCATTAAAACGTGGATCTGCTGCTTAATAGCTGAATGACCTTAGATGTGGTGCTCAGTCTCCAAACTTTAAAGACTCCTCATATGGGAAGAGAGGATCCTATATCCCCTGTATGTTATTTGTGTGTGCATCTTCTCCCTAAATGATACTGCGGTTCCAGAGAGCCGCATGTTTTTAAACTTATTTTATGTTGGAGATCTTTACAGACTGTTATATGGACAGTCAATCTTTTCTTTTTTTGACTGCTGTAGGATGGGTTTAGCTAAATTGCCTTAACCACGTCCCTCCTGACGGACTTTTGAATGGTTTCTGGTGTTTTACTATTAAAAATATGCTAACACAAAAATCCTTATGTTGGCTTATTTACCCTAAAGAAGCCATGATGAAAGGGTGGAAGGATTTACGGTGAAGAATGTAGCTCCATTATCAGCTAGAAATAGAACATTTCCTTTTTGCAATTGCATGGACATCTCCCTCTTTTTGTAATAGGCCGTTGTGGGCAGAATGAAGCAGTTACCTCCACAGAGGGTCTCAATCTGTCAGGCAGAACTAGTCATTTCTATTTTGTAAGTTTCTTTTGAGCTAAAGCAGGGCAATTGCTCTTTGAGAGATGCTTTTCTTGCAATGCACAGAAATATCTTTGTCTACATTAGATATAAATGATTTCCCATTCTTGGATTTGTCTAATCATTTAATCTGAGAACATTTAATTTGGTCCATTACTTTTTCTTTTTTTCTGAGTGAAAGTGTCTTCAAAAGACTCATAAAAGCCTTGTAATTCAGAGATGAAGATAGTCTGCGATCCTATCTTCACCTTAGTTTTAAATCCTTAAGCAATAAAGTGAATAAAGCGCTTGTTAAATTATCATTTTTATGGAGACCAGAATATTTTTGGAAGGTAGGAGTCAAATAAATGCTGGAACCCTCTGAAATTAGAAATTAATTCATCCTTCTATTTTTAGGACTAGATTTTTGGCTAAACCACTGTGACAGGTAACATTTCAGAAATATCAAATAAAGCTCTTTGGGGTCAGATTTGGATCATAATATTTTGTACTATTTTCTTAATAAATAAATTGATACTGCTTTCTCTTACCAAGTTTTTCAGCATCTCCAGGTCACATGAAGAAATGAGTGACTTGATAGATATCAGGGTATCCTAGGCTATAATTTCCTAGGATCGACTTAAATTCTTCAGTGAACTCCTATCTTTTTTTTAGGATGGGAATTTCTTAACTTAGGGAATTTCTTAACTAGGTTATGCAGTTCTGAGCTAAGCAAAGATTTGAACGTGTAAAATCCATATGGTTGATCATCATCTTCGGCTAAATTATAAGAATTTAGGCGGCGCCTGGGTGGCTCAGTTGGTTAAGCGACTGCCTTCAGCTCAGGTCATGATCCCAGGGTCCTGGGATCGAGCCCCTTGTCAAGCTCCTTACACAGAAGGGAGCCTGCTTCTCCTCCCTCTGCCTGCTACTGTGCCTACTTGTGCTCTCTGTCAAATAAATGAATAAAATTTTTAAAAAAATTAGGAAGGAATATGATGCACTCAGAAGAATGTGTTTAAGAGGGAGAAAGAGGGTGCCATGAAGGTGCTAAAGGAACAGAGAAAAGGGCAAGACCAAAGGGTCAACTTACAGGAGCCAAGGAAGAGGCCGATCCACCATTTAGGAAAGAAAGAATTTGTTTAATTTTAGGTACTGCATGTTTTTATTATTTTTTCTAAAGAGTTCTTAAGGGAAGCCATTTAAAATTTTAGAGACCCCTTTATAAAATGTATAGCTCATTGAGTGTTTGAAATTTGTAAACTCTTTTTTCTAGGCATCTCACAAAATGATAATTTTATTCATATGCCAGGTTTCCCTAGCTTGGTCCATAAAATCCAGAATTGTATATGATAAAATTCTGCCAGAATTTAGGAATTGGGCAACAACCCACAGGTTCATTAAAATGACTAGGCAGTTGATTAAAAACCAGAGAATCTGAGAATCAGACCCTTTAAGGCCCGGCGTCACTGGCCCCCAACTCCCATCTTACCCATGTGTCTCACTAGGTAGTAAAACCAAAGATACAGAAGTCTTCTATACAGAACTGTAAAGATGGAAGGGTAAAAGCTTAGGCAGTGCTTCCAAGGGAACAGAGCACAGGGCCAGGAGCAGGGCTGGCCCGGCTGCAGTCACTGGGACTCCTAAGATAGCCGCAGGGGGTCTGGCAAGTTGGAGGGGCCTGTGCTGAGCCCCAGAATGTGCAGTCCTGATCTGAGTCTCTGCATAGAAGCTGTGGAGGGAAATCAACCAGAACGTCATTAAAACCTTTATTTAAAAATGTCAGGCAGGAAGACTCAGAAGAAAGATGGAATTTTTAATGAGGTTTAGCAAAGAGGGCTCTGTGGATATTCACCAAAGAGCATGAAGGGTCGGTCAGAAATGGAATAGAGGGTGAAAGCCATGTGCGAGAGACAATGGGAAGAGGACACAGCCGTGCGGGTCAGGCACATGCGACAGCCACAGTGGACAATTCTTAGTGCTGTCTCTTACAAAACGAATAAAAATATTAATTGAGTAAATGAATGACAGTATGGACAAACAAATAAAATAAGTAAAAATAAAGTGCAAAAAATTTTTTTCTGGAATGACCCAGTAGTTTCTAGTAGGATTGTCTAAGAATTTTTGTGAAATAGTGTATGAATTACAAATTGAAGGATAGATAAGAGTTTGGAACGTGGGACAAGAGGGACGGATATTCTGCTGAGAGAAGAGAGCACAGGTGATTGAGAACGGGGGCAGAACTAGGGAAGGAAAAGGGAACAGTAAGTTGCATAATTTTTTCTAGATCCAAATTCTTTAAAGTTAATAAAGTGAATTAGAGTGAGATAAGAGACTACTTTAAAGGCTTAAAGATTTTAAGTATTCAAATGCTGGATACCTACCTGTGACACCATCTCTCAATGGGGATGATTCACATTAACAAGCTGCCATTTTGTTAGTTTTTTCTTTGAGATTTTCAAAAAGGTTTTATTTATTTATTTGAGAGATAGAAAGAACATGCACACCTGGGGGCAGGAGCAGAGAGGGAGGGAGAGGAAGAGGAAAAGAACCTCAAGCTGACTCAGGGCTGAGCACGGAGTTTGCCCTGGGGCTCGATCCCATGACCCTGAGCTGAAATCAAGAGCTGGATGCTTAACCGACTGAGCTACCCAGGCAGGCCAGTTTTGTTCCACTTCAGGGGGAGTTGTAGTTTGCTTGGGTTAACAAAAGGTGTCAAAGTTACAAGATTGATCACTTGAAACCAGTAGACTGCTTGTCAAAGGAGCACTCTGACCTTGCTCAGCCCCAGTGGCAACACACATACAACACACAACATACAACACACAGCATATGACATACCAGTGAGCCAAAGCCACGTTGCAGCTCTCAGTCCTGTGTGTTGATCTCTGTTCTTGGCAATACCATAGCCTCACAGCTTGCGATATTATGAATCATAGCCTTGCCTTTTCATTTTATTCTTTATTTAGTCCTATAATTATCTAAATGAGCTTTGAAATTGTGAGCTGAGCTTCAGATTAGTCTCTGACTCTGCTTTTCCCAGGCTAAATTTGGTCCAATACTTTATATTTCTTAAAAAGAAGAAAGAGCAAAGTAATTTTTCAGAGATTGTTCAAGTTCTCATTCCCTGCCCTTCTCCCTTACTCTCTCCCAAGGAATAACCACTGTCCTGAAACTAGAGTGATTTTTTTTTTTTCTGTGTATGTTTCTGTCTTAATTACTCACCTCCAAACCAAAGACCACAAGGGACACTCCTGTATTTGAGTAAGTTGGGTGTATTTCAATGAGGGAGGGACGTGTGAGGAATCTCAGAGTGTTAGAAAAGACTTTTAATAGATTAGCACATGTGTTAGGAGATTTTGAAGGCAGGATTTAAGAAAGTGGGTTTTGCTCTGGATTGTTTACTGTTAGCAAGGAGTAATTCTGTGATTGAATATCTTAGCAAGTCTTATCTAAAAGGAGGAAAGAATGGATAGGCTAACGCTGTATTTGGTAAAGAAGCAATAGTTGCTCGTTATTAGCTAGTGTAGGGGTCATTTGTGTGATATTCCAGGTTTGCCTGTGTTCAACATGAATGGATAGTGGTCTTGTTTTTATCTTGACTCTAATGGTCACAGAGTGGCCTTGTCTGATACTGATGTTCTGCAAAATTATTTATGTCTGATAGAAGAACCTGAAGTTCACGTTATGAAATTCTTAGAAGTAAGTTCTAGGCCACTTCCTAGTTGATACAATCAGCTCTACTCACCGGTGTCAAGGGCTCTCTTTTCATATATCTGTATGTATTTATACATATATAGATATGCAATTTATATGTTTAATCTTGATATTTTCCTTAAAATTTACATAGGTGACATCATGCTGTATGCGAGATCTTTAATAATTGGCTCGTTAAAATGCGCATTCTTGATGCATCTCATTCGTTGCTTTTAACCGTGTGTGGTGCGTCATTGTACAAATAAGCCACATAGTCACCTACGTGTGCACAGTCAGTTTAATTATGTGGGTCTGCTGTTATTTAAGTTACTGCAGTAGTGCTGTTGAAAACATGAATGCAAATGTGTGTTACATAGATGCACATGGGTTTCTCTATGGTGTTTATTCTAAAACAAAATTACCATTTCAGATTTACTAGGTATTGCCAAGTTTTCTCCAAGACTGAATTGTATACATTTTTGCTTTGTCCTGTATCGGATAGAGCTTATTTCCCTGAATCTTTCCACAATACTTGTTTCCAAGCGTAAATTTTGTCAGTCTTCTGGGTGTGCGTTAGAATCTTTTTGCCATTAAGATATGATTTCCTGTAGTAATTAATGAGCTGTCCATTTTTTGGGCTTTTGTGACCACTCAGTTTTTCAATTTTGTACATGACTTCCTTGTATTATTTGTTCATTTTCCCATTGAATTTTGGGTCTTTTGCTTATCGATTTTTAGTATATTTTTACATATTTTAGACACTATTCAGTTGAAGTCTTTTTCCCTTTTTGTGTTATTTTCTCACCCAGGACATTTTAATTTTAATGTGATCAAGTTTACTAGTTTCTTCTTTGTGGTTTGTGTTATGCATCTCTTTAAAAAAATCATACTCTATCCTAATGACCTCAAGTTGGTCTCTTTAGTTTTCTTCTAAAAGTTGCAAAGTGCTACTTTCACATTAGGTCTTCACTTGGACCTGACCTGGTGTGTGTGTGTGTGTGTGTGTGTGTGTGTAGTTTGAGGTATGTGTCTATTTTTCTTTTTGAACCATGCACATCTTTCCCTTCTGTTTCATGACATCACTTCATTCCCAACTCTAGTTTCCATGTGTGCATGGATCTAGAGCTGAGATCTTATATTTTCTTATATTCTTTAATTTGATAGTACCTCAGTATTTAATTACTTTTTCTTCTCTATTTCTTTTTTTTTTAATTTAAATTTGATTAACCAACACCTAGTAGTACATCATTAGTTTCAGATGTAGTGTTCTATTTCTTCTTCATAGCTGCTTTACCTACTTTGGGCTCTTTATGTATTGCTTTCAGATTCATCATGTTATGTTCCATGGGTTTCTTCTGGGAATTTACCAAAAATTACCTTAGTTTATAAAATTGTGGGGAAAATATCCAATTTTAAATATTGAGACTTTTTATTAGCGAACATGGCATAATATCCATACAATATTGCAATAAGATTTTCTAATGTTAAGCCATCTTTGTATTCTACTTGGTTATTATGTGTTATTTTTTACATTTTAAATTAGATTTTATGAATCTCAGTTCATAATTAAAATCAAATTAAATTTCCCTTTTTGATGATACCCTTTTCTGTCTTTAGCATCAAGATTTATTTGGTATTATTATATTTAATTGTGAAATTTGCTCTCTTTCTATTTTGCAAAATAATTTGTTTAAATTAGGAGTTATTTTTCCTTAAAGTTTTCACAGGGCTTTCATTTAATACTGTCTGGCTCTTGTTTATCATCAGTGGGTACATTTTTAACTAAACATTCATTCTTTAAATTGTGATAATGATATGCAAGTTACTGTTTCCTTTTGAAATGTTCAGAATACTGATTTCATCCACATTTTGTAAAATACTTCATTTATAATATTTTTTTATTTTTTCAAGTTTTATAGCTATATCCTATTACATCTAAAACTGTCTTTGACTTTTCCCTTTTGTTCTTGATAAAATGTGCCAGTGGTTTGTTGACTGTATTAGAGTCATAAAGAATACCCTCTTCTGTGTCTGGTTTCTACCAGTTGCTATTTTTCTTGTGGGTCTCATTTGTTTTGCTGCATATAGTGTAGTTAACTCATTCTCACTGCTTTATAGTATTCCACAGTATTGTTATACCACAGTTTATTTTTTCATTCTGGTATTTCAGTTGTTTTCTGGATTTGGATACTATTTGAAAGGATTACTTTGGACTCTTTTTGTATATCTTTTGCTGCACATGCGTATATACATTTCCGGAAGGTATATTCCTGAGGAATAAAATTGCTGAGTCATACCATTTGGATCTATTCAGATTTAATAGCTAACAAAGAGTTTTCCGATTTGAACTGCATCCATGGGTGTATGTGAGTTCCAGCTGCTCAGTATTCTCACTAGCATGTGGTTTTGCCTGTCTCTTTCATATTACCATTCTGACTCAAAGGACTTGCAAATCTACAAAGGGATCTGAACTCAGCTGTCAACATTTTTGAAACTTTTACATATGTCAAAGGAGCGTTTCATTTAGACATGAAAAAGAACAGTTTCTCTCATGATAAATGGTGCTTCTGGTATTTTTAAAGCCAAATATTAGATTTATTGGAGTTTTTAAAACAAGAGACTGACCTTTTCTTTATTACTTTATTCCACCGTATGATACATTTTGAAACATCTGTGCTCAGTTTCCTAAAGCAAACTTCATGAAAGAATCATGGATATGGCTGTGAAAACTGTTCAGAAAATTTGTGTAAGTGATATGAATCATCACCAGTGTATGGAAATGTTGAAAGAAGTAGAAGACAATGAATCTTAATGATGTTGTGTTCTTTGCCAATGCGTATTGGTTGAGTCATGGAAGAATTTTATAAAGATATGCAGTTAACTCCATTCAAGCTTTCTTGAAACAAAACTAATGCTTGCCAGATATTCAATAATCAGGGACAGAAATGGCAATGTGATTTACATTTTGTCATTAATATCACACTGCATACGAATAAGCTAAATTTGAAGCTCCAAGGAAAGGAAAAGCTTATTTTTGATTTAGCTAGACAGCTATGAGAATTTATTTTGAAATTGAAACTTTTCATAATACAAGTCAATGATGATTCTATACATTTTTCTACAATGAATCAGTGTGTAGAATGTTGTAATTAACAGTATTATGTAAATTCGCTGTGACAGCAGTAAGAAGAAATTGAGCATTTTTTCTTCTTTATTTGTTTTTTTAATTTATGCAATGTCTCTGTGAATTTGGTGTTAATATTGAGTTGACACAAAGTTAGTTAATTAACTTACCCTGGACAGATGTACTTTTGAAACATTGTTTTGAATAATATGCTTTCATTTTAAAGCCAAATCTATTCTTAAAAAAGTGAATGAGTTATGTGAATTTTATTGCCAGAGTCAAAGGAAAATGATCTTTATACCCAATTTAGTTAAGTATATTTGGAGTAACTTAGAAATGAGAATCTACTTTTCCGACTGTAGATTCTATGATGTATAATAAGCAGATCAAGTATTTCTGATGGAAATTTAACATCTAAATTGAGATGTGTTATAAGTATAAAATACAAAGTAGATTTTGAAGACTTTGTTATAAATATTGTAAAATATCACTTTTATATTTATAATGATTCGATGATATGATGATAATGTTAATGTTATGTGGCTACTAGAAAATTTAAGATTACGTTGTATCCTATTCATTGTATTGTAGTCATTGTATTTCTGTTGTACATGGCTAATCTAGAGCAGTAGCTTCAATGTGCATATTTTTAGAACAAGAAATTCCAAACCAAAATGCCACAAAACCAATTAGATTAATGACCTCATGTTTTAATCCCATAATTCTTCATTGGCTCCAGGAGGTAATATAAATACCTTAAGATGGTACAGATTCCGTAGTTAGACACTGACTCCTGTTCCAGCACTATCACTACTCTTCTCCCTGCTGCACTTGAGTATATATGGAAACATGAGTCTTTTTAATATCTTTGATCTGGTTGTATGATTTCATGAGCTCTAAAAATGTGTATCAGTTGTGCCTGCTGCTTAGAATCCCTTTGTCAACTTGAGTGCTTAGTGAATTCCTTAATTTCTCCAAGACCCTGCTCTTGTTTTTCTCCTGTTTCGTAAGTTCCTTGACTTTTCCCAATGGAAGATTAATCTTTAACTGTGTGAACACGATCGTCCTCATACTTCTGTTATTATCCTTTATGATAATACTGTTATTTTACAAATCTGTCTCCCAACTAGACTGAATTCTTTTGAACCTTGTTTCTTACATTTCCCTACACATTCCTTATAGAGTGTCTGGCATGTGATATGCCTCACAGTGTGTATATCAATATTCTTTAAATGTATGAAGGAAGAAAACTTAAAGGCAGTTTAAAGAGAGGATGAAAAGGAGAAAGAGAAACTTAAAAATTTCAACGTCTATAAAGGTGGTAGGCTGGGTCTCTCTAGTAATCTTCTTAGCTTTGTAAAAGAAGAATTTTAAATATTTGTCAGAAATCTAAAGATAAATAACATGAAAAAAAGATGAGCTTTTCATTTGTATTTAATATGAAAAGGTATTCTATAAATTCAAGATTAATATTGAAAATTTATCATTCTTTACTGGAAGTTTTATTAGCCATCCAGGAGCATAAAATAATTTCAGTACTCACTCATGCATTAAATTACTAGCTGTGTCAGTTACCTTTAAATATTTTGATAAGTCCATAGCAAACCTCATGGAAAATATTAAAGAAAAATTATGACACCAAAAAATAATAATAACAGGTGTTACTAAAGAAGCACCCTACCTCAGGCAAAATGGAAAATAATATGCTTTCTTGCCTTATATCCCTGGAAGTAGAGGAAATGAGACACAGAGTTTCCAATTTTAGTTGATTAAATTGATAATTGTAAACTACAGGTAGATAAACTTATAAGAAACTACTAATCTAAAAGGTTAGATGTAAAGTATTATTTATTTATTTACTCATTTATTTTAAAGATTTTATTTATTTAGCAGAGAGAGAGAGATCACAAGTAGGCAGAGAGGCAGACAGAGAGAGAGGGTGAAGCAGGCTCCCTGTTGAGCAGAGAGCCCCATGTGGGGCTCTATCCCAGGACCCTGAGATTGTGACCTGAGCTGAAGGCAGAGGCTCAACCCACTGAGACACCCAGGCCTCCCAAGGTGTAAACTATTTTAATCAACTTTTCCCCAAATTATTTTTTTAAAACACTTTGACTACAAATCATATGTTGATTGTTGTTTGACCTAGTGGGTGTTTAGGAAAATATTTTTCAGTAATTTTCATTATTATGATCACTATCATTATTATTTTGATGATTTTCTTAAACATTCAATAATAAGTAGTATCCTTTTTTAATCAAAAATTATTTACCAAAAATTAGTTCAATTTCTTACCTATGATATTTAGCAGAGGAAAATAGCCATTCCCCCCCCCCCCCTTTTGTTGTTTCTGTATAAAGGTACTCAACTGTTCTTTTGTTGTAAGAGGATGGAACACCAGATTGCCAGCCTACTACATCTAGTGTCACTTATCTTGATTGTCACATCAAAACGACTGATTTACTTCCCACCCCCTCCTGTGGCTGAAGCAGAAAAACAAAACAAAACAAAACAAAAAAACTGTTCCTCAGAGGAGAGCAGAGTAGACTGCCTCTCAGGGACCCACAGATGACTCTGTTAGCTGCATTCACCTCAGGACAGATGCACTTGCTGCTGGATTTCCTACTGGACATCATTTCCTTGTTGGCAGGGAATCATCGAGGTGTATCCCTTCCAGTAATGCTTCTAGAACCTACAGAACTGGACCTTGAAGCACATTCTGCTTGTGCAGAACCCCATCAGGATGGTGTCACCCATCTTTGTTAACTTCTCTTACCCCTTCACTGGACTCTTGCGCTTCCTAGCCCCTGTCTCTTCACACCCTGGGCTTCAGCCCTAGTGCAGATAACCAGAGAAGCCTGTGAGGAGCGAGGACTTACTGGGAGGAAAAGAAAGAAAGAACTCCTGGATTGTTCAGAGCAGCGGCAAAAGTTGTTGTATGGGTTGGATCCTATCCCTCTTCCCCATTCTTGGCATTTTATTTTGACTAACACTCAGCAGTGTTCCCATTTTCATGTTGCAGCGTAGCCTTTCCGGTCTGTTTAGTGTGATCCTTGGTGGCATTTGCAAATGTCTTAAATTGCGCATCCGATGGGACAGACTTAACTGCGAAGATGTGGTTACCATGGTATTCAAGAGACAGCTTTCACAGAGAAATGTATCTCCTCCACAACCAGAAGTAAAAACCGAAAATAGAGCGGCATGTTTTCTCCCAGAAATTGAGGACATAAAGTACAGTATATGTTAGTAAAATGCAAAGTATAATTTTAGTTTTTAAAACTTCCTTAATACTTCACATCTAATCTATTTAATGAATTTAAGCATGGCTTCGCCCATGGCAGGAGTCATATTATGACTCCTGTAGCTCATCCTCGTAAGAAAATCAGTGTGCTGGTGATCTAGTCGGAACTCCATGAAACTGCTCATCTGAAACTCACGGCACTGTCACGACACTCCTCCTAGGTGTCTTCCCACAGTAATATTATTTTTAGATTTGTGTACCATATGGGAGTCAAACTGCATAGAGAAATCACAGCGCAGGTTCCGGAAGCTTTGAGCTGAGTGAAAATTTTGTCTAATCTTCTCAATCTACAGATGAAAAAAAAAAAAAAAAAGACAAAAAGGTATCTGATTTCGCCAGTCAAGCAAGCAATTAGAAATAAAACCAGTACTTGCTGTTAGACCTCATATTCCCTTTTTTGCACTTGCTTGTAGGTTTTTTTTTTATTGCTTGCTTTATCATTACAAGACATCAAGGGCTAGTCTAGCAGTGGGAAGTCATGGCTCTAAAAATAGAAGATTCTCTGTATAGTCTGCCCTTGAGAACCAAGGCGATACTTCTGTGTCCCGGGACCTTGGAATAATCTTGAATCACCATCTACTGCTTTTCTATGGATTTGTTATAAATCATTTTGCAGTGTCTGGGTATTTCAGTAGTGTCTTTAGGGAGGCAGTACACACACAGTACCTTTACCAGTAATGGGCATCTCAACTGTCTAACTTTTGAAGTGTATCACCTGATTGCAGAAGAGTTATCAGGCAGATCATTACACTTGGCCACTGTGAAACTGTAACTTTATGTCTTTGAATTTTAACTCTGTATTTGGTGCTACTGTGACTCTCTTTCACCTCTAGTTGGCTGTTAATTATCCCGTGATCACAATTACGAATGCTCTGTCCTCCTTCCGTCTTCCAACTCTGCCAGTTATGTGTGTGTGTGTGTGGGGGGGGGGGGGAGGCTGTTGTCACAAGAAGCAAAACTACTTATGGACAACTTAAGCAAAATGAAATTTACTGGCTTGATATCAATGCACACAGAAGTGCAGGAAGTCTGGAGAAACAGCTTCGTAGAGGACAAGACCAAGACAGCTGGGGAAGCCTGAAAGCAGGAGCTAAGGGAATGATTATTTGGCAGGAACATATCAGGGTACAGCTGCTGGGAAGTGTGTTTTTTCCACCCTTTCTCTAGTCTTGCATCAAGGTTCAAAGTCCCAGGAGTAAATCCTCTGGCTAAGCAAAGGACACGTGTCTGCTTCTTGGCTCTATGGGGTAGTGAGAAGCAAGACCTACCCCCCTCAGCTTTTGTGATTCGAGGCAGGCACCTGGGTTTCATGTTGTAGCACACCACAAATACTGGGGCATGGGTAATTCCACAAAAGGAAATCCAAATGCTCTTAAGATTCCAAGTAGAAAGGATACAGTGTGGTAAAAGGAAAACAAAACAAAAAAAACACACAATTGTTCAGTAATCCTGCATACTTTCCTTCTCATTCTGTGCAGAGAGCCATCACCTGGATTAATTAGAAAGATTAATGCCATTTGAAGGGAGCTGTATAAATTTTCCCCTTCTCCCATTTCTCATTTATTTCAAAACAAGGATCCCATATTTTTTCAGCATAGAAAAAGATTTACCTTTTCTGGTAACTTCTGTTTCCTCCTTTCCCATATTTAATCTCATCATCACTGTCCCTTTCCTCTTGACTTTTAAGATAGTCACCTTCTCATTTCTAAATAAGCTTGCCATTGACATTTCATTGTTCTTAAGTAACATCAAATCTCCCAATTTCTCAAAGTTTCAGAAGTGTGGGTCAAACCCATTTGTTTTACTCCTTCAGTGTCTGTTCCTTTCTCCCCCCCACATCCCAGCTCTAAAACTGTTCTCTCAAGTCAGCGGAGCTCTGTCCCAAGGCCAAGGGTCTTTTATGGTTCCTCACCCTCACTGAGGTCTCTGAAAAACGTTGACTACATGTCTTCTATTGAAAAATCTTTTTTCGGAGCACCTGTGTGGCTTAGTGGGTTAAAGCCTCTGCCTTCGGCTCAGGTCATGATCTCAGGGTCCTGGAATCGAGCCCCACATCAGGCTCTCTGCTCAGCAGGGAGCCTGCTTCCTTCTCTCTCTCTGCCTGCCCCTCTGCCTACTTGTGATCTCTGTCTGTCAAATAAATAATAAATAAAATATTAAAAAAAAAAAGAAAAATCTTTTTTCTTTGGCTTCATAGTATTACATTCTATTTTTAAAATGCCTCCAGCCTCTTGTTTTCTGGCTTTCTCATGGAACATTTTGTTTCTCTAACAAATTATATGTGGGTGTTGATCAATGATACGTCCCCAGACTTGTCATCACTGTTTCTTTATTCCACAATCTTTACTGACCTGCAGCTAATGGAAAGGCATTGCTTGGATTTGCACTTCTGTAAGGAGCGTGGTGCCACATTCTCCTGTGTGTTTCATTATGCCTCTTTTATAAAAGATACTTTTTTAAATTTTTTTTACCTTTTAGACCAGCTTTTCATGTATTTTCTTCCAGTTTTCCATAGACCGTAATCTGTTCCTTATGGAACTCTTTCATTACATTTTTACTATATGACACATGCTCAGTAAATAACTGTTAAATTAATGAGGTGAGTTAATACAATGGAAAATAGACAACTAAATAAAGGTCTGTAGGAAAATGAAATATAGTAGAAACAAATGTTAGGTAATTAAATGTAACTTAGGGCACCCTCAACGTTTTATGATTGTAAGCATGAATGTTTGAGATTTTGAATTACGAATATTTAGCTGTTTCCATAATAAGAGTCTGTCATAGAATGGAGACTTAAGAGAGATAGTATCACATTTTTTGACCACTTTTAAAAATTAAGGATTCATTTTAAAGTATATAGGAAATAGTGAAAGGACAAAATTTTTTAATATTAGATTTAGATTAAATGAAGGTTTATTTATTAAGCTTCTTATGTAGAATATACATCTTGCTGGTGCTTTCTCATTCCTTGGTTCATTTGATGGTCTCTACAATTTCATGAGAATGGTATGCACATAATTTTACTTATTTATGCTTTTTTTTTTTTTTTTAAAGATTTTATTTATTTATTTAACAGAGAGAGATCACAAGTAGACAGAGAGGCAGGCAGAGAGAGAAAGAGAGGAGGAAGCAGGCCCCCTGCTGAGCAGAGAGCCCGATGCGGGGCTCGATCCCAGGACCCTGAGATCATGACCTGAGCCGAAGGCAGCGGCTTAATCCACTGAGCCACCCAGGCGCCCCACTTATTTATGCTTTTTTAAAAAAAGATTTTATTTGACAGACAGAGATCAATTTTTTTTAAAGATTTTATTTATTTATTTGACAGACAAATATCACAAGTAGGCAGAGAGGCAGGCAGAGAGAGAGGGGGAAGCAGGCTCTCCGGTGAGCAGAGAGCCCGATGCGGGGCTCGATCCCAGGACTCTGGGATCATGACCCGAGCCGAAGGCAGAGGCTTTAACCCCCTGAGCCACCCAGGCACCCCTGTGACTACACTCTTAATTATAATAGTATCTCATACAAGATGTTTATGGTGATCATTTTGTTGTTTTCTTTGGGCAATTTTCTTTGCAGACTTGTGGATAAATTTTCAGTAGACAAAATTACAAATGATGGAGTAATTGATTTAATAAATGGATATCTTAATGTGTTGCCTTGTTTATGAGTACTAGGTAAATTATTGTTTAAAGAGAAAGAGCTGCTGATGTTCACTCATTTTTCATTAGTCATCTGAAAATTAACATGTTTCTATATATGTCTATGTGTCTATTCAGTCGAAATAGCTGAAATATACACACAAAAATGCACAGACACTGAAAAACAAAAATGTTTGGAGTATACCTTAATATTTTATTTTTCCTCTTCCCCAGAATGACTTAAGTAAAATCAGTAGGTATCTATTTGTCCAGTAACCAATGTCATTTTTAAAAATCCTCTATGAGGGTTAATTGGCATTATTTCTAAACCCAGAGGGATATAATTTAATCAATTCTAATAAGACTTGTTAGAGAGAACTCTGATGATCACATTTGGGTTTCACAGAAGTGTAAATTTTAGAATCTTATTTTCACAGGAAGGTTATACCATCTGTCTACATGTTAATTTATTGCTTCAATGCATTAACTTTTTTGCACCTTTTGTCACATAACTTTTGGCATTGTTTACTTATTAACTCTTAAGTTTCTGAGATGGAGTTGAAGGACTTTTCCTCTATACTCCAAATACTAAGACAACTTTAAGGAATGTTAATCCATATTATATTCACTATGTTAGAAGAAATTTATAATGCCTCTTCTATTCTTGAAGAAAACCAGATAGAGAGCATTCCATTATATGAATTTTAGAAGTATTTTAGTCTTTCTCTTTGCCTCAGTTTTATATGCTGTAATTTGCATGGCAGTTCACAAACCTGCTTTTTGAGAATATTTTAATGCTTTTAAAGAAAAACTAAGATGGCCGATGCCTCTGAGAGAAAGAGCTAAATCAAGGAGCCTCTTGAGGCAATTTGAGGAAGTGCCTGGAAATAGAGGAGAAGTGCATAAGTCTGCATTGGCGTAGTGAGGGGCAGGTGAGACCAGAGGGCACAGGGGGACAATTATGATGCCGAGGAAGGACCAGGGACATTGCAGAGGTGTACAGAGGTGTGCTGAAGGCCACAAGTCCCACACTTTTTTTTTTTTTAAAGACTTTATTTATTTGTCAGAGAGAGAGAGGACAAGCAGGGGGAGCAGCAGGGAGAGGGAGAAGCAGACTCTCTGCTGAGCAGGAAGTACAAAGGGACTTGATTCCAGAACATTGGGGTCATGACCTGAGCCCAAGGCAGATACTTAATTGACTGAGCCACCCAGGCTTCCCTAGAATAAACATCCTTTTAGTCACCCCTCTGGAAGACCCAGGTGCTTGTCAAGGATCCAAGCTGGTACAGACTGGTTCAGATGTGAGCTGCCTGATTGTGGAAGCTGGAGCTCTTAATCACTGGGGACAGAAAAAAGGAGAGAAAGTCTGCCGAAAGGGCAAGTTTTCATCATGAGAAAAGGAATTGGAATCAAGGAGAAGTGAGATGGAAAGAGGGATCAGACAGTGACAGCAGGACTTCTGTAGGTTGATTCTACAGAATCAAGGAGAATTTTGTGGTTAGAACACAAATTAACAACTTAAGTTTTAGTTGCATGGATGAAAATCTCATATACTTTATTTTTTTCTTTCTATGCTCAGTGTTGAGCACAGGGTCTGTCACATAGCAGGTGCCTAATAAAATTTTATTGGAAAAGTGAATAAAGAGAAGAAAATCAGATAGTTGAATGTTCATTGTCAACAAAATAGTCAGAGAACCTGAATTGAAAGGATTAGGATAACTTTTCTTCCCCTACCCCCATGAGAAAGCTTTCATGAAGCATTGCTATTTGATATTTGAGGAAGAGAATTTGTTCACTGAAAAAGATGGAGGAAATGTTAAGACTTGCTCCAAGAAGAAAACAGGAGAAAATCTTGAATTGGCCAAAGATGACCTGAATAGTACACAAAAAAACACAAACTGTAGAACAAAATGTGGTAAAATTGGATTTAATCACAATTATAACTGTTTGCTTTACAAGAGATATTTAAATAGTGAAATTAACAGCCACAAAAAAAGAAGTATGTGACTGTATCTGATTATAAATTTTATCCAGGTTATTAAAGGAATCCTTACAACTCAGCCATAAGAAGAAAGGCAATCCTATTTAAAAAAATTTGCCAAAGATTTGAGAAGGAAATATCAAGAAGACACACGAATGAAAAATAGACCCATGAGACAGTGTTCAGCTGCACTGCATTAGAGAAATACAAATTGAAACTACACGGGGATAGCATCACACACCCACTGGAATGGCAACATTGACAAAGTCCAGCCATGCCAAGTGTTGGCAATGATTTGAGCAAGTAGAAATTTTATACACTGCTGCTGGGAATATAAAATGGTACAATTTTGGAAAATAATTCAGTGGCTTCTTATGAAATTAAACACACATTTACCATGTGAACCAGCAATCTCTACTCCTCGATATTTATCCAAGAAAAATATGAAAGCATATTTTTAAGCAAAGACTTCTACACAGATGTTCATAGTTGTTGTTGTTGTTGTTGTAGTAGCCCCTAACTGAAAAAGCTCAAAAGCCCATCAGCAAATGAGTGAATTAACAAATTATGGTGTAGCCACAAAATATAATATAGTCACCTATAGCAGGGAATGAACTCTTAATATGTGCAGTGTCATGGGTGAATTTCAAAATAATTATGCTAAGTGAATATAGCCAGGAAAGGGGGATATGTACTGTATAATTTCACTTATAGAAAATTCTGGAAAATGCAAAGTAAACAGTAGTGTCAGAGAGCAGACCTGTGGTTGTCTGGGGTGGGAAGGAGGCACTCTGGGTCACAAAGAGGCATGAGGAAACTGGGGGATGATGGAAATGCTCTTTATCTGTATTGTGGTGATGGTTTAACATCTGTGCGTGTGTTGGAAAACTCATAAAGTGGTGCACTCTGAGTCATTTATCGTATGTCAGTTAGTCCTGAATATAGCTGTAAAAAATGTCTTCAGGGACCCCTGGGTGCCTCAGTCAATTCAGCATCTAACTTCAGCTCAGGTCGTGATCCTGGGGTCCTGTGATCAAACCCCAAGTGGGGCTCTGTGCTCAGCAGGGAGTCTGTTTGTCCCTCTCCCTCTGCCTTTCCCCAGCTCCTGCTCTCCCCTCTCTTTCTCAAACAAATAAAATCTTTAAAAAAAAAAAATGTTTACACAATGCAATCACAAGGATAGGTAAAATAGAAAAAAGAAAGGGAGGGATTGGGATTGAGAGGTAAGAGACAGAAAGATAGATGAAGAGGTAGAGAGGTAAGAAGACAGGTTTGAGGGGGTTGGGGGACAGAGGGAGAGAGTGTGAGCCAGGGGAGACAAAGCCAAAGCAAAACAAGCCAACAGACAGCATATTTGGAGAAGCTGAAATGCTCACAACTTCTGTCCTCCAGGTAGAAGTTCAGTTGGTACAACCACTTTAGAAAATGTGAAGCTGATAGGACCCCAGTTACAGTAAGAACCGGAGCTTTAAAATGCCTAGTAAAAATGTGTTTTGAAATAATTCCTGAGGACACCTGCCAGAAATGCTTAAATGAAAATCATCCTCCCTCCCAGAAAAATGAAAGGGAGAAAAATCAGTGTTCTGAGTAGAATGCTCCCTTAATACTGGTGGGAGTGCAGATGGCTCAGTAAAGCCAAAGTTTGCCGGCGCTCCAGAGAAACGTGTGCGTTGTTCACTAAATAAGTGGAACAGGAAGGTTCAAACAGGACAGTTTTCTTGTCAAACACCAGAAAGCACAGCGGTTTGGATTCACAAACCGTGCTGTACTAGCACGATGCGGCCACTGGGAAGCGTCGGGAGCAAACAGTCCTCACCGGGGATGAATCCCAGGAATAGAATGCTGAACCAACCCAGACATATTCAGTGAGTAACGTATTGTGTGATTCCGTCGCTACAGGTTCACAGGCAGACAAAATTAACTTATTTCATTAGCAGTCAGGAAAGATAGCCCTTGTCGAAGGTAGTGACTGCAGGGTGTTAGGAGGCCTTGGAGCACCATGGCAAACCTCTAGGTACTGTTTGTGGGTTGTTCAGTTTGTGAGAATTCACTGGATTTTATTTACTCTTGGCAACTGCAAGCTCACCTGTATATATGAGGGAAATTTTAAAGAGCTTACAGCTCAGCCAAAAATCAAATCTATTGAGGTCATAAATAAGACTTAAACATAAACTGTGCTTGGGATAGGAAGATTTAAAAATGTCAACTTGTCAGTTCTGCCTTGCATTAATCTGTACTTATTTCAACTACAAATGGCCTTCTTAGATTGACAGAACCGTCATTATAAACTACATCCAGAAGAATAAATGTGTGGTTATTTGTATCAGTAAAAGCCATGTTTTCTAAAAAAAAAAAATAGGTTTTCTTTTTCTTTTTTTTTTTAGGTTTTCTATTTTTGGAAGGAAAATGTTTGTTGTGTTCCTTTCATATTACTTATTGTTCACTCAAGTGATTCATTCTGTTTCTGTTCCATACCAGATAATATGGCTTGTAAATTTGGAAAACTAATTCAAGCTGATATTAGGGATAGTGAAAAATAGAAGGGTCTTTAAGAGCAGCTCTCGCTGTCTGATGGATGCAGAAATCTTCATGTAGTTAGTGATACCAGATTCAAAGTGTTTTAACTTTTTTTTTTAGTTTGAACTAAAATTACTGAACTCACTGTTCTGGGTTACATAGATAAGAATTAGAGGAATAGAGGTAGGGCTATATAGCCATATATATATGGATGGGCATATATGTTTGTGTATATATACTATATATTATATAATAATACATACTAATTAAAACATATTAACATTAATTCATATTTTAATAATCAATATAATATTGATTTATATTAATTTAATACATAATTTAATTATATAAATTAATATAAATTTATATATTTTGTATATTATAATATATAAAATATATAATTATAATTTATATATATATGGATGTATATATATGTGTGTATATCCACATAATTTTTATACATGCATATACTTTAATCTTTTATTTAAATTTTTTTTGCTCTTTTTAAAGCAAGTTCTAATATTTTTTTTTGTTTTTTAAAGATTCTATTTTTTTATTTGAGAGAGAGACAGTGAGAGAGAGCATGAGCAAGGAGAAAGTCAGAGGGAGAAGCAGACTCCGCATGGAGCTGGGAGCCCTATGCGGGACCAGATCCCAGGACTCTGGGATCATGACCTGAGCCGAAGGCAGTCGTCCAACCAACTGAGCCACCCAGGCGTCACTCTAATATATTTTTGGTTTTAATTTCTTCATAAAGGGTAAACTTGAAATACCCTTATCTTAAGGAAAATGTAACCCTGCAATATTGCATTATATTCCTATTCTATATGTGCATGCTATTAGATTTATTTTATCTGTACCTACATGGCTCTAAATTCTGTTAAGATTATGTGGATCAATGAATAAAGTTGTTGTATTTCTCCAGACTAGTGAAGGGGGTGGGGAACAGAGAGGGAGGGAGAGGAACAAGCAGAGTAGAGTGGCACTGAGCCTGGAGCCCAATGCGGGGCTTGATCTCAGGAACACCCCCCCCCCCCCCCGAGATCATGACCTGAGTCAAAAACCAAGAGCCAGACACTTAACCGACTGAACCATCCAGGTGCCCCTGCCATGCTGATTTTTTTAAAAAATTATGAATTATGCCCATGGTGAGAATTAGAAATAATAATTGATTCAAATTTGGAAATTTCATAGATTATCAAAACGTGAAAAATTTATGTGATGATTGTGACTCACTAGGAATTATTATCTTTCCACTGAGTGTTGTGTGTTAAGTGATAAACCACTAAATCCTATACCTGAAGCTAATATTGCACTATTTGTTGACTGACTGGAGTTTAAATAAAAACTTGGAGGAAAAATAACATTTTTAAAAAATTTTAGAAGTGTGTGTGATTTGAAGGATGTCATCGTCATAGGAAGGAAAACATTAGAATATACACTACTGTTCCTCCCTTGTCTCCCAGACTGAAGCATTAAATCACAATTTTGATTCCCTATGAGCTGGTGGACTGGAATGAGAGTAACTGAGCCCTGCCCCTGTTTTGTTTCATGGAGCTTCATACATACCTCTTAGTGGAAAAGTACGTATTTGCAGTTTTAGGGAAATTTGGTTTTGGGTTTTTGTTTTGTTTTGGGCTTTTTTAAAAGATTTTATTTATTTATTTGACAGAGATCACAAGTAGGCAGAGAGAGAGGAGGAAGTAGGGTCCCCGCTGAGCAGAGAGTTGGATGCGGGGCTCGATCCCAGGACCCTGGAATCCTGACCTGAGCTGACGGCAGAGGCATTAACCCACGGAGCCACCCAGGCGCCCCGGGAAATTTGTTTTAATGTCATCAAATTTCTTAGATAACAGATATCTGGAGTATATTAAGTATAGAAAGAAAATACACAACTTTTTTTAAAGCTGAAAAATGTGGATAATGAAGGGAGAGCATATATAGGAGAAAACATCCTGGTGCCTGTTTAATATCCTATAAACATTTAAAGCATATAAATGGCATAGAACATGAAGTGAAACTATATACACATATATAGTTTCACTCAACTCATTGAAAATTGCATATACATAATTTCATTAATTTCTGCTGTGATTGCTTTTTATCTCCTTTCTTCTTCTTGCTTTAGGGCTAAATTTGGTCTTTTTCTTTTGGATTCCTTAGGCAGGAGCTTACATTGTTTATTTCAGATCTTTATTCTTTACCAGTATGTGAAGGGAAGGTTACAAATTTTCCCTTCCAATTCTGCTTTCACTACATCCTGCAGACTTCATAAATTGTATTTTCATTCCCATTTGTGTAAAAATATTTTGTTTTATTTTTGTTTCTGTGTTTTTTTTTTATTATGTTCAGATAACCACTGTATAGTACATTGTTAGTTTTTGATGTAGTGTTCGGTGATTCTTTAGTTATGGGTAATGCCCAGTGCTCCATGCAATCTGTGTCCTCTTTAATACCCATCACCCTGTTACCCCCTCCCGAACCCTTCCCCTCCAAAACCCTCATAGGGTTTCCGGGGTCCAGAGTTTCCCATGGTTCATCTGCCTCTCTGATTTCTCCCCCTTCAGAATTCCCTCCCTTCCCGTATGGTCCTCTGTGCTATTTTCCTTATGTTCTATATTTGAGTGAAAACATATGATAATTGTATTTCCCTGCTTGATTTACTTCACTTAACATAATCACCTCCAGTTACATCCATGTTGATACAAAAGTTGGGTATTCATCATTTCTGATGGCTGAGTAATATTCCATTGTGTATATGAACCACATCTTTATCCATTCATCTGCTGAAAGGCATCTCAGCTCCTTCCACAGTTTGGCAATTGTGGACACTCTTGCTATGAACATTGGGGTACATGTGCATCTTGTTTTCATGACATCTGTATCTTCTGGGTAAATACCCAGTAGTGCAGTTACTGGGTCGTAGGGTTTTATTTTTAACATCTTGAGGAAACTCCACACTGTTTTCCAGAATGGATGTCAAAATATTTTAAAATTCCTCTTGAAACATCTTTGATCCTGTATTATTTAGAAATATTGTACATCTGAAAGTAATACTACATTGTATGTTAATTAACTGGAATTTAAATAAAAACTTAAACAATACATATACATATATATATATATGTGTGAAATATATTACTCATAGTATCTTTTATATTAGAGTTGAAGATATTACTCAGAGTTGTTTTAAATTCATGGAACCACATCATGGCTGTTTCTGTTTCTGGACATCAAGCTCCTAGCAGCTTGATGCTTTGTGATATAGGTTGTTTTCCCAGATAATTCCAGACCACTCCATCTGGATTCTGGTCTCAGTCTTTGTATCTGGATTCTAATGAGGACATATGTGTCCAGAGAGAGAGGGCTGGGGAGAAAATCTTTTCTAAAGGCTATTTCTGTGGATTCCATGAGATATTTTTTTCTGTAGGAGATCCACCTTTCTGATTACTGCTATACAGCCCGTGTGGTGTTCACAGAAGGGTATGGACCGAGAGAGACAGGAAGACAGAGACAGACAGAGAGACAGACAGTGAGAGAGCTATTGGGAGTAAATTTCACAGAACAAATCATACTTAACTGCAAATGAATAATATACAGTTGGTCTCGTGTTCCTTAATTTGTTTGTATTAATTGGGAAGATTAAATTACTTTTACTTTGTGTTCTCTTTCCCTTAAATGTTATAGGTGTAGAGTTAATTCCCAGGCTTCGAGGCTCTAGTCCTTGTAATTTTGAAATTTAACTAAACTTTCCTTGGCTTTTATAAAAAAATTTTTCTTGATTTATTGACATATAATTGACACATAAGAACTGCCCATATTTAACTTGTGCAGTTTGTTAAGTTTTGGTAAATTTTATACATCCGTGACACTTATAACCACAATGAAGTTAATGAACATACAAACCCTTCCTCCAAATTTCTTCATGACCCTTTGGAATTCTTTTTTTTTTTTTTTTTTTTTTCTTTTGAGAGGGTAGTCGGGGTGGGGGGACAGAGTGAGAGAAAGAGAAGGAATCCTACGCAGGCTCTATAACCATTGCAGAGCCCCATGCAGGGTTTGATCTCACAACCCTGAGATCATGACCTGAGCCAAAATAGAGTTGGCTGCCTAACTGATTGAGCCACCCAGGTGCTCCTGATCCTTTGAAATTTTTCCACCAGTCTCACCCAGCGCTCTTCCTCCATCTCCAGGCAATCACTGATTTTCTATCACCATAGATTGCTTTGGATTTCTTAGAATTTCAGATGAATGGAATCATACAATATGCACCCTTTTTAGTTTCTTCCACTTAGCATAATTATTTTGAGATTCATCTGTGTATTTTGCAATGTGTATCAATAATTCATTCCATTTTATTTTCAGGTAGTATTTCATTGTATGGGTATACCAAATTTGTTTATTCATTGACGTGTTCATGGGCACTGGATTATTTCCACTTTTGGAATCCTGCAGATAAGGCTGTTGTGAATATTACTGTAGAAGTCTTAGTAGAGACATATGCTTTCATTTATTTTGGATAATACCAAAGGGTGGAATGGCTAGATCACATGGTTGGTGTATATTTAACTTTTTAAGGGAATTCCAAAATGTTTTCTGAAGTTATTTTATCATTTGACATTCTTATCTGCAGTACACGAGAGCACCACTTCCTGCACACCTTCACCAACACTGGGTGTTACGGTCAGACCTCCTAACAGTCCTCCTAATTTTAGCTACTGCCATAGATGCATGGTGATGTCTCACTGTGGTTTTAATGTGCAATTCCTTAACAACTAATCACATTCAACATCTATTTGTATGCTTATTTACCATCCACATATTTTTTTAATGAAATGTTTGTTGAAATCCTTTAGCAATCCATTAACAAAGTATATTTGCTCCAATGACTTGTCTTTTTAAATTTCCCTCAGAAATATTTTTAATCTTTAGTGTTTGATCTTTGAGCATTTTTGTCCTACCCCCTAATTATTTCATGGTTTTTGATGCTATTGTGATATTTATAATTTCTAATCGTTAAAAATAGGTTTGTCTTTCCGTTATTCCATTGGCTAGAACCTCCAGTATATTCTTGAATAAATGTGGTAAGAGCGAGCATTCTTGTCATGTTTCTGATAATAGAAGGAAAGATTTGTCTTTCATCATTAAATATGGTGTTAGATGTAACTTTTTTTGTAGATGACTTTTATCAGGATGAGAGTTTCTTTTTACTCCCAGTTGTTTTTTTTTTTTTAAGATTTTATTTATTTATTTGACAGACAGAGATCACTAGTAGGCAGAGAGGCAGGCAGAAAGAGAGAGGGGGAAGCAAGCTCCCTGCGGAGCAGAGAGTCCAATGTGGGACTTGATCCCAGGACCCTGGGATCATGACCTGAGCTGAAGGCAGAGGCTTTAACCCACTGAGCCACATAGGCGCCCCTTTACTCCCAGGTTTTAAACAAGAATGGATGTTGCATTTTTCTCAGTATTTTTCTGCAAATATTTAGATATTTAGATGATTTACATTGACTATTGATATGGTTAGGTTGAAGCCTATATTTTGTTAATTATTTTCTGTTTATTTCTTCTGTCTTTGTTCCTTTTTCCTTTCCTGCTGCTGATGCTTCTTTTTTAAAAGATTTTATTTATTTATTTACTGGGGAGAGAGACATAGCACAAGCAGGGGGAGCAGCAAGCAGAGGAAGACGCGGTCTCCCTGCTGAGCAAGGAACCGCTGCAGGACTCCATCCTAGGACCCCAATATCATGACCTGAACCAAAGGTAGACACTTAACCGATTGAGACACCCAGGCATCCCATCCGTTCATGCTTTTAGATTAATTTTTATAATCCATTTTATATCTTTTCCATGTTGATTACAAATCTTTATTTTGCTTTATTAGTGGTTGTTTATTGTTCATAATATATATTTTAAATTATCACAGTCTGTCTTCAAGTGATTTTGTATTTTAGATACCCTGTAGGAACTTTGCAAGTCTGTGCTTTATTCTCCCCTCTCAGTCTTTGTACTGAGATGTATTTTATTTCTTTCCTATTCATAAATCACCCACTACATTGCTATTATTTCTGGTTAACCAGTCAATTATATTCCTTAAGATTTAAAGATTAATTTTGAGAAGTTCCAGATATATGGAAAAATTGAAAATATCGTACCGAGAATTCCCATGTATGGTTTGCACACCATTTCCTTGATTAATAATCTGCTACATCAGGGTAGTATATTTGTCAGGATTAATGAACCAATACTAATACATTAGTATTAATCAAAGTCCATACTTTATTCTGATTTCCTTCATTTTTACCTAGTGTCCTTTTTGTCTATTCCAGGAAACCACATTATATTATCAACAGGTTTATCAATATATTTTTGTTTTTTGAGCATTTCCTTATTTTCTAGCACTATAAGGTTCTCCAAGTTCATCTTGTATCCTTCCAACCCAGTCTGACAATCAGCCATTTCTCCAAAGATTTCTGATTTTATTCAATGGTGAATAATACTAAAAACCAAGATGTGGGAGCTACGTGTGCTCTCAGCTGACGGAGAAAAGAAATACATCTGTGGATACTAACTTTATGTATGCACATAGTTATAAATTTTTCTTTTTTTAAATTTAAATATTTTTTTTATTTTATATATTTTTATTTTTATAATATATTTTTCCCAGGGGTACAGGTCTGTGAATTGCCAGGTTATACACACTTCACAGCACTCACCAAAGCACATACCCTCCCCAATGTCCATAACCCCACCCCCCTTCTCCTAATGCCCTCCCCCCAACAACCCTCAGTTTGTTTTGTGAGATTAAGAGTCACTTATGGTTTGTCTCCCTCCCAATCCCATCTTGTTTCATTGATTCTTCTCCTACCCACTTAAGCCCCCATGTTGCATCACCACTTCCTCACATCAGGGAGATCATATGATACTTGTCTTTCTCCGATTGACTTATTTCGCTAAGCATGATGCCCTCTAGTTCCATTCATGTTGTCGCAAATGGCAAGATTTCATTTCTTTTGATGGCTGTATAGTATTCCATTGTGTATATATACCACATCTTCTCGATCCATTCATCTGTTGATCGACATTTAGGTTCTTTCCATAGTTCGGCTATTGTGGACATTGCTGCTATAAACATTCGGGTGCACGTGCCCCTTCGGATCACTACGTTTGTATCTTTAGGGTAAATACCCAGTAGTGCAATTGCTGGGTCATAGGGTAGTTCTATTTTCAACATTTGGAGGAACCTCCATGCTGTTTTCCAGAGTAGTTGCACCAGCTTGCATTCTCACCAACAGTGTAGGAGGATTCCCCTTTCTCCGCATCCTCGCCAGCATCTGTCATTTCCTGACTTGTTGATTTTAGCCATTCTGACTGGTGTGAGGTGATATCTCATTGTGGTTTTGATTTGCATTTCCCTGATGCGAAGTGATGTGGAGCACTTTTTCATGTGTCTGTTGGCCATCTGGATGTCTTCTTTGCAGAAATGTTTGTTCATGTCTTCTGCCCATTTCTTGACTGGATTATTTGTTCTTTGGGTGTTGAGTTTGCTAAGTTCTTTATAGATTTTGGACACTAGCCCTCTATCTGATATGTTGTTTGCAAATATCTTCTCCCATTCTGTCAGTTGTCTTTTGGTTTTGTTAACTGTTTCCTTTGCTGTGCAAAAGGATGATCTTTTGATCTTGATGAAATCCCAATAGTTCATTTTTGCCCTTGCTTCCCTTGCCTTTGGCAATGTTCCTAGGAAGATGTTGCTGTGGCTGAGGTCGAAGAGGTTGCTGTCTGTGTTCTCCTCAAGGATTTTGATGGATTCCTTTCTCACATTGAGGTCCTTCATCCATTTTGAGTCTGGTTTTGTGTGTAGTGTAAGGAAATGGTCCAATTTCATTTTTCTGCATGTGGCTGTCCAATTTTCCCAACACCATTTATTAAGAGGCTGTCTTTTTTCCATTGGACATTCTTTCCTGCTTTGTCGAAGATTAGTTGACCATAGAGTTGAGGGTCTATTTCTGGGCTCTCTATTCTGTTCCATTGATCTATGTGTCTGTTTTTGTGCCAGTACCATGCTGTCTTGATGATGACAGCTTTGTAATAGAGCTTGAAGTCCGGAATTGTGATGCCACCAACTTTGGCTTTCTTTTTCAATATTCCTTTGGCTATTCGAGGTCTTTTCTGGTTCCATATAAATTTTAGGATTATTTGTTCCATTTCTTTGAAAAAAATGGATGGTATTTTGATAGGAATTGCATTAAATGTGTAGATTGCTTTAGGTAGCATAGACATTTTCACAATATTTAATCTTCCAATCCAAGAGCATGGAACATTTTTCTATTTCTTCGTCTCTTTCTCAATTTTTTTCATGAGTACTTTATAGTTTTCTGAGTATAGATTCTTAGCCTCTTTGGTTAGGTTTATTCCTAGGTATCTTATAGTGTTGGGTGCAATTGTAAATGGGATTGACTCCTTAATTTCTCTTTCTTCTGTCTTGTTGTTGGTGTAGAGAAATGCAACTGATTTCTGTGCATTGATTTTATATCCTGACACTTTATTGAATTCCTGTACAAGTTCTAGCAGTTTTGGAGTGCAGTCTTTTGGGGTTTCCACATATAGTATCATATTGTCTGCGAAGAGTGATAGTTTGACTTCTTCTTTGCTGATTTCAAAGCCTTTAATTTCCTTTTGTTGTCTGATTGCTGAGGCTACGACTTCTGGTACTATGTTGAATAGCAGTGGTGATAATGAACATCCCTGCCGTGTTCCTGACCTTAGCGGAAAAGCTTTCAGTTTTTCTCCATTGAGAATGATATTTGCAGTGGGTTTTTCATAGATGGCTTTGATAATATTGAGGTCTGTGCCCTCTATCCCACACTTTGAAGAGTTTTGATCAGGAAGGGATGCTGTAGTTTGTCAAATGCTTTTTCAGCATTATTGAAAGTATCATATGGTTCTTGTTCTTTCTTTTATTAATGTGTTGTATCACATTGATTGATTTGCGGATGTTGAACCAACCTTGCAGCCCTGGAATAAATCCCACTTGGTCATGGTGAATAATCCTTTTAATGTACTGTTGAATCCTATTAGCTAGTATTTTGGTGAGAATTTTCGCATCTGTGTTCATCAAGGATATTGGTTTGATGGGATCCTTGTTTGGTTTTAGGATCAAGGTGATGCTGGCCTCATAAAATGATTTCAAAAGTTTTCCTTCCATTTCTATTTTTTGGAATAGTTTCAGGAGAATAGGAATTATTTCTTATTTAAATGTTTGGTAGAATTCCCCCGGGAAGCGGTCTGGCCCTGGGCTTTTGTTTGTTTGGAGATTTTTGATGACTCTTGTCAATCTCCTTACTGGTTATGGGTCTTCTTCAGATTTTCTATTTCTTCCTGGTTCAGTTGTGGTAGTTTATATATCTCTAGGAATGCATCCATTTCTTCCAGATTGTCAAATTTGTTGGCGTAGAGTTGCCCATAGTATGTTCTTATAATTGTCTGTATTTCTTTGGTGTTAGTTGTGATCTCTCCTCTTTCATTCATGATTTTATTTATTTGGGTCCTTTCTCTTTTCTTTTTGATAAGTCTGGCCAGGGGTTTATCAATCTTATTAATTCTTTCAAAGAACCAGCTCCTAGTTTCGTTGATTTGTTCTATTGTTTTTTTGGTTTCTATTTCATTGATTTCTGCTCTGATCTTTATGATTTCTCTTCTCCTGCTGGGTTTAGGCTTTCTTTGTTGTTCTTTCACCAGCTCCTTTAGGTGTAGGGTTAGGTTGTATATTTGAGACCTTTCTTGTTTCTTGAGAAAGGCTTGTACCGCTATATATTTCCCTCTCAGGACTGCCTTTGCTGTGTCCCACAGATTTTGAAACTTTGTGTTTCATTATCATTTGTTTCCATCAATTTTTTCAATTCTTCTTTAATTTCCTGGTTGACTCATTCATTCTTTAGAAGGATGCTGTTTAGTCTCCATGTATTTGGGTTCTTTCCAAATTTCCTCTTATGATTGAGTTCTAGCTTCAGAGCATTGTGGTCTGAAAATATGCAGGGAATGATCCCAATCTTTTGATACCAGTTGAGACCTGATTTAGGACCAAGGATGTGATCTATTCTGGAGAATGTTCCATGTGCACTAGAGAAGAATGTGTATTCTGTTGCTTTGGGTTAATATATCTGTGATGTCCATCTGGTCCAGTGAGTCATTTAAGGCCTTTATTTTCTTGTTGATATTTTGCTTGGATGATCTGTCCATTTCAGTGAGAGGAGTGTTAAAGTCCCCTACTATTATTGTATCCTTGTCGATGTGTTTCTTTGATTTTGTTATTAATTGGTTTATATAGTTGGCCGCTCCCATGTTAGGGGCATAGATATTTAAAATTGTTAGATCTTCTTGTTGGACAGACCCTTTGAGTATAATATAGTGTCCTTCCTCATCTCTTATTGTAGTCTTTAACTTAAAATCTAATTGATCTAAGGATTGCCACTCCTGCTTTCTTCTGATGTCCATTAGCATGGTAAATTGTTTTCTACCCCCTCACTTTAAATCTGGAGGTGTCTTCAGGTTTAAAATGAGTTTCTTGTAGGCAACATATAGATGGGTTTTGTTTTTTTATCCATTCTGATACCCTGTAACTTTTGATTGGGACATGTATCCCATTAACATTCAGGGTAACTATTGAGAGTTATGAATTTAGTGCCATTATATTGCCTGTAAGGTGACTGTTACTGTATATTGTCTCTGTTCCTTTCTGATCTACTACTTTTGAGCTCTCTCTTTGCTTAGAGGACCCCTTTCAATATTTCCTGTAAAGCTGGTTTGGTGTTTGCAAATTCTTTCAGTTTTTGTTTGTCCTGGAAGCTTTTAATCTCTCCTTCTATTTTCAATGATAGTCTAACTGGATATTGTATTCTTGGCTGCATGTTTTTCTTGTTTAGTGCTCTGAATATATCATGCCAGTCCTTTCTGGCCTGCCAGGTCTCTGTGGATAAGTCTGCTGCCAATCTAATATTTTTACCATTGTATGTTACAGACTTCTTTTCCCGGGTTGCTTTCAGGATTTTCTCTTTGTCACTAAGACTTGTAAATTTTACTATTAGGTGATGGGGTATGGACTTATTTTTATTGATTTTGAGGGGATTCTCTGCACCTCCTGGATTTTGATGCTTGTTCCCTTTGCCATATTGGGGAAATTCTCTCCAATAATTTTCTCCAATATACCTTCTGCTCCCCTCTCTCTTTCTTCTTCTCCTGGAATCCCAATTATTCTAATGTTGTTTCGTCTTATGGTGTCACTTATCTCTCGAATTCTCCCCTCGTGGTCCAGTAGCTGTTTGTCCCTTTTTTGCTCAGCTTCTTTATTCTCTGTCGTTTGGTCTTCTATATCGCTAATTCTTTCTTTTGCCTCATTTATCCTAGCAGTGAGAGCCTCCATTTTCTATTGCACTTCATTAATAGCTTTTTTATTTCAACTTGGTTAGATTTTAGTTCTTTTATTTCTCCAGAAAGGGCTTTCATATCTTCCGAGAGGGTTTCTCTAATATCTTCCATGCCTTTTTCAAGCCCGGCTAGAACCTTGAGAATCATCATTCTGAACTCTAGATCTGACATATTACCAATGTCTGTATTGATTAGGTCCCTGGCCTTCAGTACTGCCTCTTTTCTTTTTTTTGTGGTGAATTTTTCTGCCTTGTCATTTTGTCCAGATAAGAGTATAAGAAGGAGCAAGTAAAATACTAAAAGGGTGGCAAAGACCCCATGGAAATATGTTTTAACTAAATCAGAAGAGATCCCAAATTATGAGGGGGGAGAAAGGGGATAAAAAGAAGTTCAGAAAGAGAAAAAAAAAAAGAAACAATTAAAAAAGAAAACGAATAAAGAAAAAATATAAAAAAGAAAAAAATATATATATATTAGGCAAACTAGTTAAAAAACATTAAAAAAGAAAAGGGTAGAAGTTAAAAAAATTAGCAGAAGAAAACAGAAATTATAAAAGAAAAAAAAATTAACTGCAAGACTAAAGAATCATGGGGAGAAAGCCATGAGTTCTGTGCTTTGCTTTCTCTTCATCTGGAATTCTGCTGCTCTCCTTGGTATTGAAACTGCACTCCTTGGTAGGTGAACTTGGTCTTGGCTGGATTTCTTGTTGATCTTCTGGGGGAGGGGCCTGGTGTAGTGATTCTCAAGTGTCTTTGCCCCAGGCGGAATTGCACCTCCCTTACTAGGGGCCATGCTGAGTACTCAGCTTGGGTTTGCTTTCAGGAGCTTTTGTTCCCTGAGCGCTTTCCGTAGAGTTCCGGAGGACGGGAATGAAAATGGCGGCCTCCCAGTTTCCAGCTGGAGGAGCCGAGGGCTTGGGGCCCCACTCCTCAGTGGGCCCTCAGAGAATAGCTCCCAATTACTCCTGTCTCCCTGACCTCCAGCCGCGCTCTGAGCTCACCGAACCTGCGATGGGTTTAAGGTAACCTAGAACTGAGAGCTCACTCCTCGGCTCTGTCTCTGTAGCCGGCTTCCCTGTTCTAATACCTTCAAGCTCTGCAACACTCAGACACCCCTGATCCTTCTGTGACCCTGCGGGACCTGAGGCCCCGCTGGCCCCGTGTGGGCTTCACCCCGGTTTAGCCTCTGGAGCGATGTCCCTCAGCAGAACAGACTTTTAAAAGTCCTGATTTTGTGCTCCGTTGCTCCATCGCTTGCCGGGAGCCGGCCCCTCCCCCCAGGGTCTACCCGTTGCTTTGGATTCATTCTCCGCCAGCCCTTCCTTTCAGAAAGCGGTTGATTTTCTGTTTCTAGAACTGCTGTTTTTCTTCTCTTCAATCTCCCGTTGGATTTGTAGGTGTTTTCAATCTTTAGATAAGCTATCTAGCTGATCTTCTGCTAATCTGAAGTAGTCTCAGCCTGCTATTTCTCCGCCATCTTGACTTCTCTATAAAGATAAATATTTCTGTATGCAACTTCTGCATCTAAATAAATGTAAACATGAGTTTTTACTGATATCTCCAATTCTAATCCACTACCTTACGGATAATTCTAGCCTCCTCTTTCTGATCTAAAAGTTTCACTGCAATAGTGGGAAACCTGACTTGCCCCCCCTACGATTCATTTATTTAATTTTTCAGCTCCAGTATACTTGAATAGTACTATGAGAATTATATTCTTTCCTCCAGTAGAAAATAACTGTGTTAACTGTAATATAGTACTTATGTTCAGTTCATTTTGCCTTGAGTCTTACAAATGCCATTCATTTCCAAGGTTGTTTTAACAACCACCTTATCCCCATCCTTTCAGTATGGTTGTTTTATACATTTATAATATAGTTAGAATCTCTTATTATAGTCTGCATTCTTTCCTTGGGACCTTTGTCCTAAAAAATGAATTTTTAAAATACATTAGGGGTGCTCAGTTGGTTAGGTGTCTGTCTTCATCTCAGGTCATGATCCCAGGCTATGGGGATCGAGTCCTGCATCGGGCTCCCTGCTCAGTGGGATCCTGCTTTCTCCTTTTCCCTCTGCCTACTGCTTCCCCTGCTTGTGCTCTCTCTGTCAAAAAAATAAAGAAAATCTTTTTAAGAATTTGCAGACATTAAGGTTCACTTTTTGTGTTGTAAAGTTCTTAACTTTTACAAATGCAAATTAAATTTTTGATATTTATGATGCAACTGTAATAATCATTTTAGTGTCTAAGCTTGCTAATTCTGGGTCTGGTTAAATTGATTTTCTATTTGTTTGGGGCATATTTTCTTGCTTCTTTGAGTACTTAGTAATTTTTTAAAAATTGAGATATGATTGACATATAACAAGTTTACAGTGTACAACATGTTGGTTTAAATAAGTGTATGTACTGTAATATGATTATTACTACAGTAGCATTGGCTAATACCTTTATCACATCACACATTTATCATTTCTTTTTTGTGTTGGGAAGAGTTAAGATTTAGTTTCTTAATAATACAGTATTGTTGACTATAATCATGTCATACATCAGATCTTCAGAAGTTATTTATCCTACTGGTTGTGTGTACCCTTAACCAATATCTCCCCAATTTCCTCACCCCTCAATCCCTGCTAACTACCATTTATTCTTTGATTTTACAAGTTTAACTTTTTCAGATTCCATATATAGATGATATAATGAAATACTTGTTTTTCCCTGTCTGACTTATCTCACATAGCATAATGCCTTTAAGGATCATCCATGTTGTTGCAAAATGGCAGGATTTTCTTCGTTCTCATGGCTGTATACTACTCCATTGTGTATATATACCACATCATCTTTATCCATTCATCCACTGGCAGTCGCTTAGGTTGTTATCATATCTTGGCTTGTGAATAATGGTGCAATGAACATGGGTATATGGATATCCCTTCGAAATACTGATCTGAATTCCTTTGGATATATACCCAAGTGTGGGATGGCAGGACCATATCATAGTTCAATTTTTAATTTTTTAAAAAGATTTTATTTATTTATTTGACAGACAGAGATAACAAGTAGGCAGAGAGGCAGTCAGAGAGATGAGGAAGCAGGCTCCCTGCCGAACAGAGAGCCTAATGTGGGGCCTGATCCCAGGACCCTGTGATCATGACTTGAGGCAAAGACAGAAGCTTTAACCCACTGAGCCACCCAGGCGCCCCCAATTTTTAATTTTTTGAGGAACTGCCTTATTCTTTTCCATAATGCTGTACCAATTTGCATTTCCACCAAACTTTTATAAGGGTTCCCTCTTCTCCACATCCTTGCCAACATTTGTTATCTCTTGTCTATTTGATAATTGTCATCTTAACAGGTGTAAAGTGATTTTTCATTGTTGTGTTGATTTGCATTTCTGTGATGAGTAGTGATATTGGAGTATCTTTTTATGTACCTCTTGGTGATTTGTGGATCTTTGGGAAAATGTCTATTCAGATTCTTTGCCTAATTAGATTGCTTATATTTTTGCTACTGAGTTGTATGAGTTCTTTATATATTTTGGATATTAACCCCTTAGTAAATATATGGCTTGAGAATATTTTCTTCCGTTCTGTAGGATTTTTTTTTTCAACTTATTGATAATTTCCTTTACTGTGTAGAAGCTCTTTAGTTTAATGTAGTCCCACTTGTTTATTTCATTTTTGGTTGCTTGTGCTTTTGGTGACTTATCCAAGAAGTCATTGCCTAGACCAGTGTCCCCTGTATTTTCTTCTAGGAGTTTTATAGTCTTAGGTCTCACATTTAAATCTTTGATCCACTTTGAGTTGATTTTTGTGAGCAGTGTAAAGTAGGGATCCATGCCAGGTAATTTTTGATAGCCTGCTAGATACTTTGAATTTCTTCTTGTTGAGTTTTTTGTTGTTTTTGTTTACCCTTGAATCCTGTTCTGGGGTGCACTTAATTACTTGGAAACTGTTAGATCCTTTTAGGGATTCCTTTTTTGGTTTGTTAGTTGGGATCAGAACAGTGTTGCAATGTTTTGTGCAAAGTCTGTCTTTCTTTCTTTCTTTCTTTTGGTTTGTTAGTTGGGACCAGAACAGTGTTACAATGTTGTGCGAAGTCTGTCTGTCTTTCTTTCTTTCTTTCTTTCTTTTTTTTTTTTTAATATTTATTTATTTTACAGAGAGAGAGAGAGGGAGAGCATGAGGGTCTGGAGGGGCAGAGGGAGAGGGAGAGAATCTCAAGCAGATTCCTTGCTTAGCGGGGAGCCTGGCATTGGGCCTGATCTCATGACCCTGAGATCATGACCTGAACCAAGACCAACTGGTAACTCAACCAACTGAGCCACCCAGGTGCCCTTGTCCAAAGTCTTTTTTATTGGGACAAAACTCTTCTCAGTAGTCTCCCCTGTGCCCTGACAGTCGTAAGACCTTGCACTGTAGCTGGTGGGAGGTCTGTGTGAGTGTCTGATGCTGTTCCTTCTAATACTTTCTGCTTGTCTTTTCTTGACCTTTGGTGTTTTCCTGACATGTGTTTGTTGATCAGTACCCTGCTGAATACTCAAGGCAGACCCTCTGTGGATCCCCAGATTTTCCCTCTGTTCACCTCTCCTCTCTGGTACTCTGTCTTTGCAGCTTCTGCCTTCGTCTATCTGCTCTTCAGCCTGGGGAGTTAGCAGACATTGTCCGTTTCCCTTCTGTGCACCACTGCTGGGTGATTGTTTCAGGATGATAGCTGGGCGGTTGCAGGGCTCACCTTTTTAGTAGCCTTTCTCCAGGGGATCTCTGTCTTTCATTGCATGATATCCTTTGTCTTGAAAGCCATTGTTTCATATATTTTGTTCAGTCTAGGGTTGTTTCATGTATGAAGGTAAATCCAATTTTAGTTACTTATTTTGGCCTGAAGCAATAACCCACTCACTGTCATTCATTAGAATTCTCTTCTTGGTGACTCCTAGGATGTTTATTTGTCTGAGCTCCCACTGGGATCCAATAAAAACAGTTTTTTGGTGAAACTTATGCTCTGCCTTCACTCACCTTTACATCCAAGAGGCTTCCTGTAATATCTGCATGACACACCTTCACTCTGTTGTCTTGTGCTTCTTACTTTCTTCCTCTTCTGTTTCCTTTTTTGACTGGTCTTCCCCCCCCCCCCCCAAGAAAGTGATTGTCTAAGAGATACTTATCTTCATGCTAATTTGTGCTGGTACGAATATATTTCCAAACTATGTGCTTCTTTTTTTTTTTCTAAGATTAAAAAAATTTTTTTTTGACAGGCAGCGATCACAAGTAGGCAGAGAGGCAGGCAGAGAGAGAGGAAGAGGGGGAAGCAGGCTCCCTGCTGAGCAGAGAGCCGATACAGGGCTTGATCCCTGGACCCTGGGATCATGACTTGAGTCAAAGGCAGAGGCGTAACCCACTGAGCCACCCAGGTGCCCTTATGTGCTTCTTTTGTAATCAAAATTAGGTCCTCAGCAACATTTTCAGTTAACCCGACCAAGTCAGAAATATGCCTTCCCTGTCCTTTATCCTGTGTCTCCTTGTGTGCGTGAGTCCCTTGTTTTCTAACTTACTGGTGTGTTTAAGTCAATTAGAAGCTTGCATTTAGTTTCGAGGGAGAGTGCGAATGTACAATTCAAAGCGATGTGGACCAGCTATAAAATATATTGTAGTGATAGTGAAATAGTTCAGAGTGTTTAGGCTTATAATGATTGTTTGAACTTGCTAAGAAGGCTTAAAGTTTTTATTTTTGGTAACTGAATGATATTAATATCCTAATATCTTCATACAAAAATGCTGCTTAGAAATAAAACCTCATAGAGTCATGTGAATTCTCAAGTTGCCACGACTCACACTTTTTGGGTATTTTCCTTTCCCTTAAAAAAAAATCTTTAGAACATAACTCCTTACATAAAAGCATAGAATGACTTCACTGGTAATCTTATTAATTCTTTGTAAAGAGCAATGAAGATTTCCTGATTTTCTTATTTCTTGACCTCATTGTTTCTGTGGCTTTGCAAAGCTAAGGAAAAAAAAAGAACTTGTTTTATTTCCCAATTATTGTCTGGTTTGTACTGCAGTATTTTTTAATACTTCCTTAATAGTGTGATAAGCTTCAACTCAAGTTTTTTTTGTTTTTTTGTTTTTTTTTTTTAAGTTATGATCAGGTAAAAAGGAAAAAAAGAAAAGCTTCTTTTGTTAATACTTTCTTGTAAACTTAGCTCCAGGCTTTTTTATTTAACTAAATAATCCTTTTTGACATTGTGCCAAAAAAGCTCCACTTCAATAACATTTGGGAGCTGAGTTGATGTAATCACATAAACATGTATTAGTTATTAAGGACAGAAGTGGTAAATTAGTCTTAAAGTGCTTTGATTTCTGTGAACCAACGTGACTTGAAAATTTTCCCTTAAAATCAATATTGGGGGAAAAATAAGACAAGTTAACTGTAGCACTCCATTATCTCTGTAGTTTTCTGTAACCAGACTTTCTTAGGATTTGAGGGCTGGAAAAGAAGCTGTTAGATCTGAGAAGACATGTGATGTTCACAATCACTGGATGGCCCACTTGGGTAAAACCAGTGTTCATTGACTGTTGAATCAGGTACTTGCTTAGATCTTACATAATTAATGTCTTGTTTTCAAAAACGCTTTATCTTTTTTTTGATTTCTGCCATTTTTAAGAATGTGAACTATTTTGTTTGATCAGTTTTTACACATTTCCATTAAAGTGAGATTTTTTTTCTTCCATGTTTTTCTGAAAACAATATAAGCCTTTTTTTTAATATTCTAAAGGAAGCAGGATATTAAATAAATAGGAAAGAAAAATAAGTGTTAATGTAATTAGTGTGCTGAAATGATTTTTGACACTCCATGCCTAAAGTTTAAAAAAAAAAAAACAGGTCTAAGTACATTTTCAAACTTGGATATGGAAATAGTTATTATTAATGGGAACTCGAATGGCTTTCGGCCTGGAAGGTTTTGGAATGAAGATATAACATGACGTGATAAGGGGATGTTTCACTTTTTCTCTGTCATCTCTAGTACAGTGCAGATTAGAGCCAGAAATATAAGGAGTCTGTGCCCTGAAAGAACACGTAAATTTTTAAAAACCCGTCTTTATTTGGTCCCATCGCATTTGCCCTTGGTCCCATCATACATCCCTGGTGGTCTGCTTGCCTCTGTCACTATCCCTCGTTTCTTTCAGCCCCTTTGCTTATTGCTGACTTTTAACCATGTAAGTCTTCCAAAAGCTTCTTCCTCTTTTTTTTTTTTTTTTTTAAACCATCATCTTTTTTCCTTGATATTTTTTCCTTTAGGTTCTCACACATTTCCATGCATTTATACATTCATTCCAAACTGATAGAGTATCTGTTATGTCCCAGGAATAATACCAAATGCTAGGAATATAGATTTTACCCTCCGGTCTCATCCTTTTATTCCACACGTGATAAGATGGTGAGAGCTCCCATTCCATTTATCATGGGGAATTCAACACCATCTCCGGAGAGCCTGCTTTCCTCTGTCTCTTTCTAAAGTCCTGCTCTAACTGATCTTTTTTTAACCCAGTAACTTCCCAAGGCTGCCTTTTCCTATAGAGCTCTACCCTGTGTGCAGCCACTGCCCTTTTTGGCTTGTTAAGGCCCTTCTGGTACATGTTTGTTGCGTAAAATGGATTCAACTGAAAGCTAAAAGATAATGGAGGAAGATCATAGCTCCATACAGAACAGAAAATTGTTTAAACTCATGATTAAACTGGAGACAAACCACAACTTGAAAGTGAATGAAATTTCCAGTTTGTAAACTGGACTTTCAAATGAGGACCTGAAGGTTTGGCAAAATCTTGGTCTGAAAGTAGGGTTTCATGTTTCCCCTCCTTACTCCAAAGTTGCCAAATCCATGGTCCTTGATTCATCCCAAATAGAGGACTAGAGGCCCATCCCTCTTCAGTGTAGCCTGACTGCTCTACCCTCTCATTCCACAGCAAGAACATTTGTATACTTAGCTGGAGACTGGAGCCTCCAGGAGACCAAGGGGCAGGTAAGGGGAGAAGTGGGCTACAGGAGCACATTGCTAGCTAGGAGAAACTTTGCTAGTAAGAAAATTGTGGAAAATATAACAGAAAGAAAGAGTGCCTACACAGCAGGCATATTCGTTTTACATACATATTTATTTTTTTTCTTCTATTATAAAAATGGATATTGCGTGTCCAAGAAGATTCCACGTCAGATCACATGAGGTGTAATAATTCAAATGTCATCCCTGCAAGCATGCACCTCCCAGGGCTCCTGGGTGGCTCAGCCATTCCGCTCAGGTCATGCTCCCAGGGTCCTGGGACCTAGTCCTGCATCCGGCTTCCTGTTCAGCAGGAAGCCTGCTTCTCCCTTTCCCACTCCCCCTGCTTGTATTCCCTCTCTTTCTGTCTCTCTCTCTCTGTCAAATAAATAAGTAAAATACTAAAAAAAAAAAAGAAAAAAAAAAAAAAAGGCATGCACCTCCCAGCTCTTACCTCCTCCCTGACTCAGAGACCCCTTCACCTTCCTCCTGGATGCTTGTTAGTGTATCAAAGCTAGCAATCCAAAAATCAAATTGCCTCATCCCCAAATTGTTTCTCTCCTTGCATTTCTTAATTCTGTTTATGCTAATGATAGTCTTTAATCATTTGCATCTGTATCTCCTCCCTACCCATTGCCCTCATCGTCATGTTTGTTTTCCTGAATGTTTTGAATCTGCATTCCTAAAAATGTTCCAGTTCATCATCTCTCCTGAATGCCAGTGGTTAGCCCCTTGCCGTTCTGATTTAGTTCCTTGTTATGTCTCATGCAGGGTATTGTAATAAACCTCTTACTAATTGCCATGTCTCTGTTTGTCCCTTTTATGGCATAAGATTCCTAAAGTAGAGCATAGAATCACACGAGTCTCCTGATTAAAATCCTTCACAGCTGTCTTCTTTCACACTGAATAGTCTTCATCTCTCTCTTCAGATCTTTCCTTCAATAACATTCTTAGATTTATCCCTTATTTTTTATAGATGTGCAAGAGGGTGGATGTTAACTTTTTATTGATTTACTTCCTTCACTCCTTCCAGACTCATCTAGTCTCTCTTCTGTGGTCCTGATTTTGCTCATGCTGTTCTCTCATTCTGGAATACTGCTTGTTACTTCATTCCCATATTCTGCTCATCCACACGTATCCAAATGCATCCCATTCCTCCCGACTTAAACCATATGGCATCTCTTCCCAGGAATCTTTTAGTACAACTTGTATTTCATTTCTCAGAATCCATTTAACACCTTATCTGTGCTTATGTATTGATATGATTCTGAGTTTTATTATAAATGTTTGTGTCTTCTCTTTCTTACTAGATAGTGAATTACTTTGGGGAGGAAAAATGCTTATACATAGGTTCCAATATCTGTGTACTAAATGAAAGCAAACTGATGACATTTTCAAATATTACAGATGAAGACAGTTTTCAAGGGATAATTCTCAATGACATGCAACTGTTGTTTCTATCTCTTTGTCAATAAAGCCATTTCTGTATTAATCAGAGGAGGCTAGATTGGGCTACAGTAACAAATTAACTTGCAAGTTTTAGAGGTCTAACGTATCAATGAATTACTTATTTACCAATGGTATGGGTTTGATTTGGATCATCAAGGTACTTCTGAATAAGAAAATAGTTTATCTTATAAAAGTACAAATATATATAAAATTAATCACCAGTTTTGAAATTAGTACTTTATACATAGAAATAATTATCAAGGAATAGTATTTCATATGGCTCAATACTATCTCCTTGTTAATAAATTAGTAGAAGAAAAACAAAGCATCTAAAATGAAAATGGAGTGGCTTATTACTTTTCCCAATATGACTTTGATTATATATATTTGTTTTCTTATTGGTTTCTTACTTGAATATTCCTTTTGTTTACATGCCAATAAATAAAGCTCCAAAATTATTGTAGTATCATCTTAGCTTAGTAAGAAGTACAACAATATGTTAGGTTTTATGTCAATAGTTAATAAATAATAATATTTATTGTTGTATACTGGAAACCTGTGCCAAGAACATGATATACATTATCTCCTGAAATTGTCAGAACATTCTTTGGTAATGAGGTTATTAACATTCTCACTTTATATGTGAGGGAATTGAAAATAAGATAGGATGACAACTTTGCAAACATATCACAGCTAATGTAAGGTAATGCTGGAATCTGATACCCATCATGTCTGACTCTAGTCTCTAAGCTAAAATGTGTCCTTGGGTCCACTACTGGAGGTCCTACTCATAACTTAGTTTGGCTCTTAACCTCCAGAATTTTGTGTGATGTATTTGATTTTAAAGACTGGAAGACAGTTGAATAGTTTCAGAACATAACTGTAAAAAAGCAGAAGATTTAAAGTCTTTCTAATTAGGAACTCATTCATCTGATGAGTCCCAAATGGCATCCAGTAGTTTCAATTCATTGACTATCTGAGGTAAAAATGGAAATGTATTCATGTGGGAAAAGTCTTTTCATTGGGGGCTACTGTCTTTGAAAGTAGGAAGACCAGACAACTACAAAACAGGCTGTCATTAAAAATTATACATTACTGCAAATGTTCCAGAAAACACTGTTTCAGCACGAGGCTGCTTAGAGCCACTAGATTATAGCCTTGGTGTTTTGACAACTGTTCAAGAGGGAGAGCTATGAGCTTTCTTGCCAACTAACAATGGACAAAGAGCTGGGATTGGGGGAGTAGGCAGAAGAGAAATGAAGATAGGGTCAGGAGAGAGGATTAAATAATTTAATATTTCCTTTGCAGAATACTGTTCATGGTTAAAAAAATACTGTGAGCTTCTTAAGAAAAGAAGTTTGCCATAAAGGACATACATATGTTTAGAAACCTTGTTTCTCCTATGAAAGGAGGGCCAGCCAGTGGGTAGTTTCAAGTAACATCGTACAACGTTCTTGAGTTCATTTAGTGCGTGTGTATTAGATGGAGTGTTCTATTTCTTCTTCTCTACCTTCTGCTTCTACACTGAGTTACTACTTTGGCTTAGTAAGTGTTGTGTTAATGTCTTTTTCTATATGTTTTAGTATGCTTTACTCTAAAATGGAAAACTCACTGATTACTGGTTCTTCCTTATACAGCTTATATTGGCAACCAAAATATTCCAAAAATATTGTTTGCGTTTGGGCTCAAAATGGAGCTGTGTTAACAAATGCATTGAACTCACCTTCATTCCTTCCTATTTAGATCCAGTCTGGCTGAATTATACATCTTATAGTTACGAGATTGATTAAGCACATAGAAGCTTTGCATGTTTGTGTTACAGTACGTAATATAATTGATAGATATCCTAGATTATTTGAATTTAGTATTCTATACCTCAGTTTCTTGGTATTCTGGGTAGTATCCTATTATACAGGTTCTTTAATTGTCATGCGGTATGGCAAAAGAGTAGGAAACCTGATGCTTAAATGCGTGCTTTTCTTTAATCAGTAAGAAAAAAATATATTTTCTAACATTAATAGTTGTAAATGTATCAAGTCACTACTTGCTATGTAATACATTTCTTTAGGGAAAAACCCATAATGATTTACTTGATATCTAATTAATCTTGAGTATTTCTCAGGTTAAAAGCTTTACAACATAAGGGCAGAGTGGCTAAGGTTAGGAAGATAAATCAGCCACACTCCTCTGAGCCCTGCTCCCTATAAATTTCTTGAGAGAAGAATCAGTGTTTGAATTTTCTTCCCAGGGTTGAAGGATGTTTTTAACTGAAGTTTAAAGGACTTCATGGATTCATATTGCATTTCTTGAAACACCAAAATGTACACAAAACTTGCTATGTTTTTATATATTCATTTGTAGGGGGTTGAGATAGCCAGTTCAGTGCTTTTATCAGATTATCCAAAGAGCCCATGATGCACAAAAATCTGGGAGTCACTAAAATAATAGTTTCTTTCTTTTGTTGTTAAGTATAAGGTAAACTTATAGATTACTTATAAGGATGAGTAACTTAAAAGTAAAATTAAGATCAGAGACAACAGTGTTACGGGATATTAGGATTTGAAAGAAATAACTACTTTAGTCTTTACCAACTGACGTAACCACAGGCCGGAAGCATGGACAGCAGTGTGTTTCTCGGCCTTCTGGAGGGGGATTCCAAGACTGAGTCTCTGGCGGATTTAATGTGTGGGGAGAGACTGCTTTCCTGGTTCATACATGGCCATCTTCTCGCTGTGTCCTTACATGGTGGAAAGAAAGCAGGAAAGCTCTCTGGAGGCTCCTGTTATAAGGGCACTAACCCAGTTCATGAGGGCTCCGTCCTCATGACTGAAGCACCTCCCAGAGGGCCCACTTCCAACAGCGTCATGCTGAGAGTGAGATGACAGTGCATGAGTTAGAGTGAGCACGACACTGTAGTCCCTGCAAAACTCTAATGAACATCTGTGGAAATGGTGTTGTGAACTTGAGGTTGGCCAGTACTTGGAAGAGTAAAATGGAAGGAAGGGCAATCCAGGCCCAGAGAAGAGCTTGAGCACATAGGGGTGTATTTTGGGAACAGCAGATTATTTTATTGGTCCCTCCAGTTAAATATAAGGGCACAGTACAATATACATTTGGACAGGTAGCTTGGTGACATTCATAAATTCAATCATTTAAGCAACAGGGAGAAACTAAAGAGTGTTTGAGAATAGGAATCATACGGTAAATCCTTCTGTGAGCCTTGTCTGGGCGGTATTAGAGAGGGGGGATTTTGAACCATAGAAAGTAATTGGGATGTTATTGTAATGATTCAGATAAGGATTGCTAAAAATGGAAGCTGTGGGAATAGAAAGTCTTAAATCATTATAGAAATTTCAAGAAAAAGAATTGTCTCCAGACTGGATAGGTATTTAAGGATACATCCATATTTTTTACAATTAACTAAAATAATGTTGTGAATCGACTTAGGTCACATAAAAAGTCTATTTCTTGGAGCGCCTGAGTCGCTCAGTGAGTTGAGCCTCTACCTTTGGCTCAGGTCAAGATCTCAGGGTCCTGGGGTCTAGCCCCGCATTGGGCTCTCTGCTCAGCGGGGAGCCTGCTTCCCTATCTCTCTGCCTGTCTCTCTGCCTACTTGTGATTTCTCTCTCTGTCAAATGAATAAATAGATAAAATCTTGAAAGGAAAAAAAAAAGTCTATTTCTTTTTTGGCGTTGTTATTGAGTATAAAGGAAAAACTCAAGAGATAGCACTATTGAAGACATTAGTTGACTTTAGTAAAGGAAGACTGAATTAAGCTCGTGTTGAGCAGGAATAAACACAAATGCTGTAGAATATGTAAGCGACCCTTTTCTTTAGTTGTTATATCTGGAAAAGGTGAAAGAACTTAAGATAATTTTCACCTATACCTACCTTCATAAGAAAGATCAATGTACAGAGAAAAAGTTAAAAGATAAAAGCAATAAAAATAAAGATAAAAAAAAAAAAAACCTGAATACCCAGAGCCCAAGAGACACTTATAAAATCTTGTCAGTGATAAGAAAATCAGACATAAGTATTTCAAGGGAAATTAAGAGGAATTTAATGAATCCTTAGTTAATTTGAGATAAAGTGTCATGTGCAAGCTACAAGAATTCTTAAACATCACTTCATGGTCTGAATGATCAGGAGTGATCAGAGACAATCGTGGGTGACCGCGAATGATTGAAAACTATCTGGAAGATTGCGGATGATCACGTGCAGTCTTGGACAGTGATCCCTGAGACCTTCTTGACTTCTAATACTGGATTTTAAAAACTGTAAAGAAGGGGTGCCTGGGTGGCTCAGTGGGTTAAGTCCTCTACCTTCGGCTCAGGTCATGATCCCAGGGTTCTGGGATCAAGCCCCGCATCGGGCTCTCTGCTCAGTGGGGAGCCTGCTTCTCCCTCTCTCTCTGCCTGCCTCTCTGCCTACTTGTGATCTTTGTCAAATAGATAAATAAAATCTTAAAGAAAAAAAAAGCTATAAAGAAAAACAAACATGAATATGTTGGGGATTATATATAGCATCTATCTATCAAGAATAAGCACATAGCTAATAATTTTGATAAACTTCAAATTAAAGTAAATTTGACACCAATTGTTAAGTACTTAGCATTCTTTAAAAAAAAACAGATTATATTTACTTATTTGAGATAGAGAGCTGAGCGGGGGTGGGTGGGTGGGGGTTTGGGGTGGAGTAGGTGGAGAGGGGAGAGGCAGAAGGAGAGGGACAGACAGACTCCCCACAGCGCAGGGAGCTGGATCCCAGAACCCTGAGATCATGAGCTTAGCCAAAGTCAGACACTTAACCAACTGAGCCACCCAGGTGCCCCTTATGATAATTCTTAATCTTTTAAGTTAAGTGTGGGATGTGTCATCATAGAGTAGAAAAAAGCTGGGCACAAAAATATAAAGAACTAAGTTTATCTTTTTTATGATCACTTAGCATTAATGTTTGGGAGCATCAAATAGCTCACTGATGGGGGGGGGGGGAAAGATGATAACAGTATCTGCCCTTTTTACTTTACATTGGGTTTCTGGGAAGACCAAACTGAATCTCATAAAATCTGTGATGTAATATAGATAATTTGAAGTAACATTTAAAACTTAAATCATCTTACACAATTTAATGCTAAATTTGCCTTTGGAGACTCTTTCAAATTTAGGAAGCCCTGGAAACATTATGCCAGAAAAGAATCTTGTGCAAAATATTGTTGCTACCTTAGAAAAAAACCAAGGTATTTTCCCATAATTTTCTCACATGTTTTATATATGTATGCAGAACCAAAAACCAAGCTCTAATTTTCAGAAGAACTTGGTATGAGCGTCTATGTATGTCTCATATTGTAAAATATTTTTTAAATAAAAAATTATTTTGGCTCCATGCATATTCATGAGCAAGCCCTTTCTATGTTATCTTAAAGCAATATAGATTAGCTGGGTGTTTTTGAAAACGGTAAATTGATTGGCAAATATGGAAACTACAAAACTCATACTTTGTATGCAATGTGAGTTCGTATCTTGCATTTTATTTGTACGTTTTCTGGAGTCATTAGAAAACCTGCTCAGCTATATGTGACTATTAAAAAATCAGCTCTTTATCGCTCTGTCTTTAAAAGGGGCTAGCATGTTTTCATGTGTCCATACATAATTATAATCCAACATGGACATGAAAGATTGTTCCTTTTCTTGAAAATTCTTTAGATGATTTTGTCAGCAAGGACGCATTGCAGAGGTGTGCTGGCCCTTTAACGCTCTGTTTCTGTTGTCATGGAAATAAGATTTTCAAGTAGGTTTATCTGCTGTGCTTGGCTTTTTATAGATTCCCTATCATTTTAAGTTGGTTTTGGACAAGAATTCTTATCCTTTAAATAAAAATACCAATCTCTACCTTACTGATTTCAATGTGTTTCCCTATAGGATTTCTTAAAAACCCCAGAGTGGGGGTGTGTTAGATTTTCCGGGAGTGCGCATTATATATAGATGCTTAGCTCCTGGCCCTAAAAACTGGGATTTTTTTTTTTTTTAAAGAATTATAACGGAAAACAAAGAAGTGGGATCCAAATCCAATTTCAGGCTTTTAAAATGTATTTTGCTCTCACATTAGTATTAGTCATACAGGTATAATTTATACATGAAAACATTTTGAAACATGAACAGGATTGTATGACTGTCCTTATGTTGTTTATGCAAGTTCCTAACCTTGGCCTGCATGTTCCTTCATGATTCAGCAGCCCCTCCTCTAGAATTTGTTCTCCAGAGTTGTGTGCAGTTGGTGTATTGGTTCTGCTGCTAACTAGCTGTGTGATCTTGACAAATTATTTCATTGGTCTCTTTCTCAGTTTCCTTATCTATAAAATGAGAATAATAACAGAGTTATTGTGACAATAACATGTTTTAATATACATAGAGTACTTAGAATAGTAATTTGAACCCAAAAATGTGCTCAATTAATATTGTTTCTGGCATTATCATCTTTGGTCATGCTCCGCCACCTTTCTATTCCTTCCTCAAACATATCAACCCTTTTGCTGTCTTTCGACTGGATTTCATCATTTGTTAATCATTGACACTTACTTTCTCTCTCACATTAGCTAATACTGTACTTCCTTGCCACTTCAAAACTTGGAAATTACATATTTATTTCACGACTAGTTTGATCTCTGTGCTTCCACATGTGAAAGGATTTAAGACATATTTATTAAACTAATAAATTATGGGAAAAATTCATTAAACTGGACAGATGTTGCTTCATTTCCTAAGTCACTAAGAAGATATTTTAAAAGTAGAAATGATACTTGAATTTCCAAACAAGGCATTTTCCTATGTTCCAGAGAATCTATCATGCGTTAGATTTATTGTTAATTATGAGAAAATCTCTTTCATATACCAGAGTGATTGGTAGCTACAGCTGTTTTTTAGTAACCGTCACCAAATCTGACAGAGTTTTTGCCCTGTTGTACTGGAGATGATTGTTGATTTCTTCTTTATGATTACATGTAAGAAGTTTCATCAAGATGGCTCTAACTTACATGTCACTTACATTGCTTTCTCTTTTTAGGAAGTATAATTTTTTTTTTAAAGATTTTATTTATTTATTTGACAGAGAGAAATCACAAGTAGGCAGAGAGAGAGAGAGGAGGAAGCAGGCTCCCCGCTGAGCAGAGAGCCCGATGCGGGACTCGATCCCAGGACCCTGAGATCATGACCTGAGCCGAAGGCAGCGGCTTAACCCACTGAGCCACCCAGGCGCCCTAGGAAGTATAATTTTAAGGGACCTTCTTGAAAGATGTCATAATAGAGTACCATTAGTTAGGGTTCTCTTTAATCTCTTTAGATAAAGGTGTTTATCCTTGGATGGCACCAGAGACTTGAAGAAACTCTTTCAAGGAAAAGTAAGTGAACGTGTTATGTGGCAACCCACAGTGTTTTAACAGCCTCAGACTAGTAAGTGTTTCACTAGGGAATCAGTGTTCAAGCTGGTCTGGTCAAGCCTTGAAGTGTTTGGATGGTACCACTATTTTGGGGAATTGTCTATTTTCAAATCTTTTGCCCATTTTTTAAATTTTTTGATCATCATGTTTGTTTTTCTGACTTGAAAGAGTCCGCTCTATATAGATTCTGGATAGAATTTGGTAATCAAGTAAAGCAAAACTGCACTCAGTGTGTGACTTGTCTACTTTTGCTTTTTCTTTTTTTTAAGTGATGATGTCTTATTTATTTTTGGCAGATTTTTTTTTTTACTTAAGATTTTTTAATTTGAGTACAGTTGACACATTTTTCACAATGAAAATGAGATGCTTTTCCTTTTGATGAGGTCAAAACTGTTTTCTCCCAGCTTGTCATTGGTATTTTCTTTTCCTTAATTTCATTCAGTTTTTTGTTGTTGATTTTTTAATGGAGTAAGATATTTTTTCTGTTTTATCACCTCTAGAATATTAGTCATAGTTAAGAATGCTGTTCTCTAACCCTAAGTACAAAAGAATTCATCTATGTTTTCTTCTAACACTTGTTTGATTTTATTTACTTGCCTTCTTCTGATTGATTTGGAACTTACTCAAGGATGTGATGTGAGCGGAGGGTTAAACTTTTTTTTCAAAATGTTGCTCTTGAGCCAATACCATATATTTCAGAGTCCAGCTCTTTTAGGAATCTGACCTTTTTATATCTTGAATAACCCTAAGTGAAACACACTAGCAATATTAAGATAAAAGAAGAGTGGAGAATGGCACCTCAGATAGGAGTTTCTTTTGATTTATTCCTAAAGACAGTCTTAGTACCATATATATATATAGATGTGCAACTTTTTTTTTTAAGATTTTATTTATTTTATTTGACAGAGAGAGATCGCAAGTAGGCAGAGAGGCAGGCAGAGAGAGAGGGAGAAGTGGGCTCCCCGCTGAGCAGAGAGCCCGATGCAGGACTCGATCCTAGGACCTGAGATCATGACCTGAGCTGAAGGCAGAGGCCTCAACCCACTGAGCCACCCAGATGCCCCAGATGTGCAACTATTTAGAAACATTCTTCTTAGAAACATTGTATCCTTTACTCACAAACAGTTTTCTTCATGGTCAGGAGGGAGTAGTAGATTGACTGTGAATGGGGGTGGTGGGACGAAGGTCAGTCGCTTCTGTTTAGAACCAGTCCAGCTCCCTCAGAGTAGATCCCTGCTTCTGTCGCAGGCAGTTAGTATCTGGTGCAGAAGACAGGGACACTGCAAGTTCCTCATTTAGGGCAGTAGCATTTCATGTGAGCAAGTGTGAGTTTCTCTTCCTATTTTTATTTTTCCTGGGTAAATGGAAATATGAATTTTCACTTCCAGAGATAAAGAAGACGACCAGATTTCCTCCAGGGTGCTTTAGGAGGAGGAGGGAGCAGCAACAGTTCAGTGCTGGAAGGTTGAGTCAGAGGTGGGTCAGGAATGCTAAGTGGGTCTCTCTGGGAGACAGTTGGATTCATGAGTCAACTTCAAGGGGGGCTTTTCCTCAAGTGTTGAGGGAGACACATTTCACCAATCATGGCGATTTGGGGGCTTGGTTACAAGTTAATGTTGGCCCGCAATTTGTGGTACATTTCAAGTCCAAACAACTGTACTCTCTGAAGCTCGGATGATATAACAAGATGCTTATTTCTATTTTTCTGCGGGAGAAATGGGATAATTTCAAATTGAATGGTAAATTCTCATAAATGGCTTAAGAGTTGCTTTCCTTTTTTCTGTCTTAAACCCTTTTCTTGAAAGACACAAGCAGAACTGATCGTGCTACGTCGTTATAAGGAGAGTGTGTTTGTGGTTTACCCGACACCAGCTCAAAGGCTGTTCCTTCGAGGTGCTGTGCAGATGCTTTGTGGAGTCAAAGAATATGAGAGTCCGACTCTTGGTCTCTGAGTGTGGATAACTCTCTCTTTAAGCACCGGTTTCATTTCCAGAAACTTGTCCCATCACCATGGGTTGGTCCCAGATTGAACAGCCACCCATTACCCATGTAATTCTGTATCTAGCAGAGTACTTAAGTTGAGAATGCATAGTAGAGATTTCACTGCTTTCATCTGGCCACAAAGATAGACGTGGAGACGCATGACTATATAATAAACACTAAAGAGAATAACTGATAAGGAAGTGGGTGTGTGTGATAGACGAGAGGGGTCATTGATTCCTCCTTCCCCCAACAAGCTCCTCTGCCCCATCTCGTTTGACAGCAAGGCTATCTCAGCACCAGGGCTGGAAACGTCAGTGTCCTTCTTCCCTCGTCTTCCTCACTCACCTCCTCAGCAAGCCCTGAGAAAATTCTGTCGGTATGACTTTGAAACTAGTTCCAGACTTTGACCATGGCTCGCTATCCCCTCAGGGACTCTCTGGTCCTGTCCGTCCTCCTCTCTCTCCTGGCTGACTCAGTAATGCTGCATTGTTCTCCCTGCCCGCTCTTGCTCCCTTAGTCTCCTGTCAGCACGACAGCCCGGGGAGTTTGTTTCCTAAGGCCGCTGTAACGAATGACCACACGCCCGTGGCTTAAAACAACACAGATTCATCATCACACACTGCTGGTGGTTAGATGTCTGACATGGGTTTCACCGGGCTCAAATCAAAGTGTCTGTAGGGTCGTTCCTTCCGGGGCCTTTTGGAGAAGGGCTCGTCCTTTGCCTTGTCTAGTTTCTAGCGATCACCTGGCTTTCTTGGCTTGGTGGCCTTTTTCATTTTAAAAACCAGCAGTGTACCATTCTGTTTCTCTGTCTTTCTCCTTCTCCCTCAGTCTCATTCTCTCTCTTACCTCTGCTTCTCTTGTCACACCTCCTCTGACTCTAACCTCACTGCTTTCCTCTTATAGAGCCCTGGTGATGATGACACTGGATGCACCCAGGTTTTCCAGAATAATCTCTCCACCTTAGCATCCTCAACTTAACCTGCAAAACCCCTTTTGTTATGTGAGATAATCAATTCTTCTTAACCACACCTGGGGGTCCCAGTTAAAGTAAATGAGATCATATCTCTCCTCTGTTTAAAATCCTTTCTTTAGTAGCTCTAAACTCATAAAAGTCAGAATTCTTAAATGACCTGCAAAGCCCTGCCCCGTTGTCTTTCTGATGTCATAGCCTGTTCTCCCTTTTATTCGCTATGCTAAAACTATGCCATCTTCCATGCTGTTCTTTGGGGCATGTTCAAGCACCTTCTTGCCTTAAGACCTTTGCACTTCTTTTTTCTCTGCCTAAAATTCTCCCAGATATCAACATCAGTATCTTTGCACCTGTTTCAGGTCTTCATTTAAACTCATTTTCTCAGTATTGCAGTGCCCGACCAGCCTGTCTCAGGATTCAGCACATTCCCCTAGAAATGTCACACTAGTCTACTTTTTTTCTGTTTATCTCCTTAGACCTTGCTACCTCATGTCCTATGATATGGGTTATGTCCTAGTTTTTTTTCCCTTGTCTCTTGACTCCTACATCAAGGGAGTAGAGATGTTGTCCTGTTTTGTTTACCCTTCAGCCCCCATTGCCTAAAAGAAATCCTACCATGCAGGAGACTGCAAAAGATATTAGTTGAAGGAAAGGGCACAGTGAAGGAATGGTTGGTGGGGAGCAGGAGAAAATGGAGCTGAGCTGGAAGAAGTGGGCTTGTCTGTGGAGACGTGGACTCCAGAGTGAGGGGAGGCTGTGCTTGAGTAGAGGCACAGAGGGCAGGGAGGGCTCAGAGAAACCAATGAGGCTGTGTAGGGAGCATAATGTGGTGGAGAGAACCTGCCTACTCACCAAAGTTTCGTGCTCCCCCTTTCAAATGCAGAGTGACTGCTGGGACATGGGGACCACATTCCCCAGCCCTGTAACAGTCAGGAATAGCATGTGACAGAGTCCTAGCCAGTGCACTATCGCCAGAATCAGGGGCACGCCTTCCAAGCTAGACCCACAAGACCTTCGCACATTTGGCGCTTTTACACTCTTTTCCCTTGCTGGCTTTTTTTTCCCCCCTTTTAAAGATTTTATTTATTTATTTATTTGACAGACAGAGATGACAAGTAGGCAGAGAGGCAGGCAGAGAGAGAGGGGGAAGCAGGCTCCCCAGTGAGCAGAGAGCCCGATGCGGGACTCGATCCCAGGACCCCGGGACCATGACCTGAGCTGAATGCAGAGACTTTAACTCACTGAGCCACCCAGGGGCCCCATCCTTGCTGACTTTTTGGAAAGGAGACTGTGCCCAGAGAAACAACAGAAGCTCCATGCAAAGATGGAAGAGCTAATGACAACTTGCGTCTCTGAATAGGTACTTGGAGGAGAATGGTTCAGCCAAACGTTTCACCTTCCCCGTTTTGTAACACAAGTGAGACATAAGTTTCTACTACATTTGAATCATTTTGCATTTTTACGTTCAAGGATCTATTTGTTACCCCAGTGAGCTTCCCCCCACATCATAAAATACCATGTTATGTAGGAAGAGAATTGTATTTTAATGGTAAATAAATTTGGAAAATTAGTCATAACCAAATAATTTTGGAATGTTAATAACACTAAAATAATTTCTTATAACACAACCAGCAATTGTAGAAAAAATAAGAAAACATGGATAGTCAGAAGGAAGAGAAATAAATTCATAATCCTACTGTGCACATCTAGTTTCTATTAATAACTTGCATAGCTATGTATCTTTCTTCTCTTTGTTGTGAGAATAGGATCAAACAGTAATTAATTCATAACCTTTTTATAAATAGTCAACACTTTCCTACTTAGTAAGTGTCTGCTGCCCCTATTTTTTTTTAATAGAGATTTTTTTTTAAAGATTTTTATTTATTTATTTGAGAGAGAAACAGTGAGAGAGAACATGAGCGAGGAGAAGGTCAGAGGGAGAAGCAGACTCCCCGTGGAGCCGGGAGCGCGATGTGGGACTCGATCCCGGGACTCCAGGATCATGACCTGAGCCGAAGGCAGTCGTCCAACCAACTGAGCCACCCAGGCACCCCTGCTGCCCCTATTTTTTAAACACACCTAAAAATGACTTATTTATACTCGTAGATGTCTCTGTGTGTTTATGTAGGCATGCTAAAAAGGATTATGCATAGTAGGAGTTAAAATCAGTCCTCTGGGAAGTATGGTGGAGATTGGTAATGGAGAAGGACATTGAAGATTATCCTAAATATATTCTTATATAGTGTATTGCTTTCAGAAGCAATACTGAGATTTGTGCCCAGATTTTCTGATTCAGTTGGTATAGAACGAGTTCTGGGATCTATATTTTCTTAAAGGCTTCCCAGGGGATTCAGATACAAATCCAAGTGCAGAAGATAATCTACTTCCCCAAGACACTATATTCTTGCAGGGAATAAGCTATGTCCAAGAAAGTCATCCCGAAGTTAACAAGAGTAAGTACATTTCCATCGTGTAATTAAATTCATGTTTTCTAATCACTTAAATGGGTTTGCATCGAGGATGTTTTCATGTGCTCTTTGTGTAGTCATGTGTTCCTAAGGAGAAACACAACACCAGCGGTGTTTCAGGATCAAGGGGCAAAGGAGTTGGAGTCCTAGTGGGCATTCCCCCACCTCCCAGGGGTGGGCAATTTGAGACAAGCACCCGAGAAAATAAGATGTAGTCCCACAGCAGTGTCTTCTCTGTGTCAGCGTGTGAGCACGGGATGGGATCCTGTGGCGAGGGCAGGCGCACATGGGGAGACAGGTGAGGAAGAGAAGAAGAGAGCTTGTGCCAGTCGCGTGCGCTACAGCAGAGGAGAGAGCAGGTGCCGCGCAGGCACTCAGGGGGCTCCTGACCCAGTTTGCATCTTCGGGGATGAAAAGAATTAACATGACGAGCAATTAGCCAAATTTTATGCTTCTTGGTGCTGCAAAACGTTCAATGAGGGCTTCAGTAAAATGAAAAAAGGAGGTACTTTGGCTTTCTCATAGCAGTGGGGTAAACTAATATTTACATCATCATTTTTATTATTTGTGCTCTTGGCATTTGTCTCCGTAAACTTATAAACAGCATTGGTTTGTTGTTATTGTTTTAAATTCTTGCTAAGGGAAAAGTACACAGATGAGAGAATGCTGGTAGTTTAATCCATCCGTTCTGGATTAGAAGCATAATGGAGACCCTGTGTTCGGGAACTAGCCATGTGAGTTGACAGTGCACACTCAAGACCCAAGGAGTGAAAAAGGAAAAACAGTCTGTGAAGGTCAGAGTGGCAGACCTCCCCTGGGAATATGCTAGCTCGCTAACTCCTGGAGTAAGAAAGAAGGCTGAGAATTCTATACCATTTCTCACTTTTTTTAAAAATAAAGATTTTATTTATTTATTGGTCAGAGAGAGAGCACAAGCTGAGGGAACAGCAGATAGAGGGAGAGTCAGGCTTCCCTGCTGAGCAAGGAGCCCTATGTGGGACTTGATCCCAGGACCCTGGGATCCTGACCTGAGCCAAAGGCAGACACTTAACCAACTGAGCCACCTAGGCATCCCCCATTTCTTCCTTTTTAAAGATTTTTGTAACCACCCAAGCAAACAAACAAGCCAAGAATAAAACGAGCTAAAAAAAGCAGTTGAACAATTATAAGGGATGGTGGAATCTTTTGTCCTTTTGCTGAAGCGTTTACTTCCCCCTCCCCCATGCCGGGCTGGAAGCCAGAGCCAAGGCGTGGGGACATTCTATAGCGGATTTCGCTGTGCTTTGTGCAAGCTAGGCCATCATTTTCAGATTAAAGGCCTGACAAATAAATATTTGAGTAGATCTCAGCACATCTCTTGGTTGAGTAGTCAACAGCCAGTTTGGCTGCATGAAGTTTCCCTTCCCTCTGAAGCTGCTGTGGGTGTCCGTCTCTCGTGGGCCTGCTGTAGCCGCTGCACAGAGCCCCGTGGAATTAGCTTCTTTTACTACCTCAGAGATTTGGCACTGCAGCATATTCTGGAAGGACCTGGAAGACTTTATCCCAGTGTCTTCATTTATAATTCAAGAAATGGTGGCCTAAGTACTACTGGCCCAAGTAGGCACTTAGGAAGGCTGCTTTTCTCCTTGCGCAGACCTGGCAACTGTCTTTTGGTTTTACGTACGAGCATTGCTGATTTGAGCCCACTAGTGACCAAAAATAATTTGAGGCTGGTGGTTAGAGAGAAAAGTTGAGAGGGTCGCAGTGAATCAGAGTTTCTGCTGTGACTCATTCTCCTCTCTGGGTGTGCTACTTAAAATTCTCTGTCCCTTAATTACTTTATTTGTTAAATGGGAAAATAATACATCTTAATTTCTCTATTGGGACAATGTGAGGCCAAATGAGACTTGACTAAAAATATTTATTTGTTCGCACATTCCTACCTTGAGTATTCCAAAAGAGGTGTCTGGTGGATAGGAAGATACAAGCACAAAGGATTGAAGATTGCCTTATGAGCGGCATTCAGGATGTGCTAACGGCACTTGAAAGTAAAACAAGACTGACAAACCATCGTTATACTGAGTCTCTGCATTTCTCTTTCATACTGCACATTTTCGGAAAGCAAAACGCTGCCAAAACACCAGGGTAGAAGAGAGAAACCATCGAAGCCAGTAGAGGAGACAAGGGCAGGAAGCTGTCCAGCGCTGCGGTGAGGCACGTGTCTAATTTCGGTCTTGACTTCCGTGGTGGAACTTACACAAGGCTGGTGTCTACTCTCACCCTGTTTACTTAAACTCTAGATTTCCTACTCACTTTTTGTCTGGTGCTGAGAACGTGTGACTTCACACATTGGTAAAAATTTTGAAGCCCCCTGCAGATGTTGTCCCTTCCTTTGTCTTATCCCAGTGAATGGATGGACTCTCACCTCTTCTGTCTCTGAGGTTTCTTTTTGATGCCAGTCTAGTGGTGCCTAATGACAGTACAAGGACATGCCCCGTGTATGTTCCACATCTCATTGAGTTAGGTTTTTGAGGTAAGAATAGGTTTCTTAGCAACTGTTTTTTTTAATCCTTTGTCATGCCTAGTCAAGTGCCTTGACCTGGGTATTTTATTAATACTGATTGAACTAATTCAGTTTGTTATCAGTTTGAATGACCTTTTTTCCCCAGTGGTCTGGGAGTATTCCTGTGCTTACACGGAATTGTACAGTCCTTGGGAACAGGGCCCAGCAGGAATGTCTTGTTTCACCTTGAATAGTTTTTGTTGCTGATTCCATGTCTTTTTCACCGGTCCCTCTTCTTGCTCGTTTTGTCTTCTTTCTTCCACTTCCTCCCTAGGAATCTTTATCTGTTCTAATAATTATAGCCAGAATTTCTCACTGATGATATTTCGGCTTTTTTGCTAAAAGCCTATTCTGAGAAGGTGTTTTGTCATTGCCCGTCCAGTTCCTCCTGTCGTTTGGGAACAGAACCTTTTCATCTTTGGGGGACAGTGATTCTCTCAATAAATTCTCCTACCCATTGGAAGGACCTTTCCTTCCGGTGTTGCTCTGGGGTATGGACATGGAGGCTAGGTGCTGTTGTCAGCCATTTTCCCTGCTTGGGGGTAAGTCTGGAAGAAAGACGCTGGTGTCACATAGCAGAAGTAGCAGAGGTCGAAAAGCCTCATTCTCATCCTTTTGTGCAGGCAGGCATTCTTGTGATGTAGACACTCCCTTGTTGTGACCTGTCTGGTTTGTAGGTGGATGCATGCAACTTCCCTTTGGTGTAAGCTTGTTGGAGTTGGGTTTCGATGAGCCTTGAGTAATCTACCAGATAAACATAATAGTTATACTTTAATACATAGAAAGTCTTCTGTGGTTTTTGGAGATTGAAAAATAGACATCAAGATATGAAATCATCTAGTTTGTGTCACATATGGGGAAATTTTGTAGAAAAATAGAATAATCCCCGAGTTAATGTTTCCTTTCTGTTGTTTCAGCTATTACTGGTTCCTTCCACCAGATGCTAAACAGACTTTTAAGTTCTTGGAAGTTCAGACATGCTTTATTAATTTCTGTGTTGTTAGTACCTGGCACGATTTCTGACACATAATAAGAACCATGCTAGTGATTTTCAATTAGAATAATATATTAATATTATTCTTTATAGTATAATATAATGATAATTTCCCTGAAACAAATCCCTGGAATAGCCAGGATATTTTTTTTAGAAATTCATTACATGGTATAATACACTATTTTGTTTTATACTCCTTGTATTAATAAAGAAAAAAATAATACTAAGCTTCGGCTTAGTTGGGGTTAAGGTTTAAATTCCAAGTACTTGTGAGAAGTCAAGATTAAAAAATATTTTAGAGTCAGTCAGCTGAAGAATAATAGTTTCACCTTTTTTTTTTTTGCCTGTTACTGAATAACTTGTTGAATTCCTTGAGAAATAGATGAGAGCCAGAATTTTAAGAAACAAATGGAAAAAAAAGGAGACAGGGAATTGGCAATAATAGCAAAGACCAGGAGATGCTGACCTAGACAAATCTGTATGTCTAGTATCAGTGAAATTCTTCAATGTTCAGAAGTCATTTAGAATTAAGATAGTAGACTGGCCGTTAAATTCAGAAATCAGAAGTTTCATCATGATTTTTGAGAAAAATATTAGGGAAATGAAGTGAATGGAAGTCTGGTTGCAGGGGACCTTCCAGGGCATGGGGAGGAGTGTGGGAAGCCTGTCAATTAATCTCATTAAGGCATGGCTTTGCTTTGCAAAACAGAGAGGATGTTATGTTCCTGACATAGAGCCTATCAACGGAATATTTTTAATTTCATGTTGAGGAATTTGTATTTGATTCACTGGAGCATTGGTCTGTTCAAAATAAATTACTCGCAGTAGTCAGTCATAAAGTAATTTAGACTCTGGGAATGTAAGCCTAGTGCTTTGAGCTTTTGTTTTAAAAAAAAAAAAAAAGAAAGTGTCATTAGAGGTAATGTTACAATAAACAGAGCAGCCATTCAAAGGCACCTCCATTTTGGACTAATAATTTTTTCTTGGTCTTTCTTGGTGTCTTCAGTCTTAACTATGTACTCTATTAGATTCAAATATCATTTTGTTTCTATCCAGTGAGTTTAATTTATCCAGAATATAGCTCTGCAGGGATTCACAGTAATTAAATAAAGGGCATTTCTTTCAACCACTCAATGTGTTTTGATAAAACTCCAGCTTTAATTACTAGTTGACAATAAAAGGGCAAGTTAAAATAGATTCTATATGGGTTTCAATAATAAAAAATTTTATATAAAAATATATGTAAATAAATGAAAAAGTGAATCAAATGGACTCAGCAATTTGGAGTCCTTTTCCAGTTCAGGGGATGAGTAAAAGTTGGCAAACTAAATATAAAGTTACTCAGCCTATTTTTTTCTCTTGGCCTGGTTAGCCTAGGAGGTGTATGAAGGTATAGACAAAAATAAGTCAGGAAATATAATTCTGTGAAATCAATGGAGAAATAAAGCAGAAATAATGGAAATTTCTGGGGTGTCTGGGTGGTGCAGTTGGTGGGGTTTCTGTCTCTTACTTTCAGCTCAGGTTATGATCTCAGGGTCGTGAGATCAAGCCCTCCACTGGGGTTCATGCTCAGCACAAAATCTGCTCCAGATTTTCTCCCTGTACCCCTGCCCCTCCCCCCAAATAAATCTTTAAAAACAAGAAATAATGGGAACTTCCTATAAATGTGAATGAATGCAATAAAGAAAATAAGTAAGCACAGGATGGTGGCATGCATGGGTTTAAAATGTAATTAGAGCCCTCTGTTTTATGTATGCTTCTTCAACATGGATGGAGGGTATGGACTCTGCAGACAGACTGCCCGCTTGGAATCTCAATTCTGCCACTCATCAGCTGTGTGTTCCTGGTAAAATGTGTGCCTCTGTTTCAACATCCTCAAAGTGGGAATAATTACAGTAGCTCCCTCATAGAGTTATGAAGAGTCAATGAAACAATGTATGCAGTGTTCTTAGAACAACACCTGGTACATGGAAAGAGCTTATGAAGCAGTCCTTATCATCATTGCTGTGTATACTAAGAGCTATGTAGCTGTAATGTGTCGATGGATGTCACAGATAGCATGCGTGTGTTTATATGTCTGTAACAGATGTGATATCATAACCATACCTCCTCCCCCTCTCTCTTGTCTTTCTCTCCATTGCTCCAACCCAAGGCAGTCTAGCTCGGTTTGCCTCCAGAGAACGGATGTCCACTTCATAGGGCCAACTGCTGTGAGCAGACACTGGGTCTCGTCTGACCATCACTGCTCAGTTCATGGCCGTGACAAGAAGTTGATCCTTTGGTAGCCAGTGTGTAAATTAGTATGTTTTAAATAAAACAACTTAAGGGATTGTCCTGGTCCAGTCTAATCTAAATTTACCTTGTTCATGGTATCTGCCTCTAGTCTCAGAGTAGCTTCTCACATCCTTCAAGAATAACGCGATATTCTTATTTTACATTTATCATAAAAGGCCCATCTTGGTAACTTTTCTGAAAGAAGAATGTGGAAATCTCCACATGCAAAAGCTGAAAACTCCTAAAATCCCTCAACTAGCAGCGCTGCAGATGAAACACCTTTTCACTTGATGGAAAACTGTACCATTGACTTTGTTGTTTCACTGGTTTGCTTTAACTTTGGTCACGATTTCCGCAACACAGCTTCTTTCACAACTGATTGTACTGGAATGGAATTCTATTTCCCACCATGTATTCTGGTCTAAAAGGACGTTACTAAATGATCTTTCAACTTGAAGCTTTTCTCCCTCTTCATACGGTTATGGTTGTCCCCGAGATACATCAGATCCATTTTGAGCTTATTTTGGATGCATAAAAAAGTTTAACATTCTTCACAACTTCTAAAGCCTTAAAGAATCGTTTTAATTCTGTCACAAAGCAAGAAATACTGTTTTTCACCCTTTCTACATATACAAACTGTATATTGCATCATTAAAAGATAAAGTTTGCAAGGCACCGGGGTGGCTTAGTTGGTTAAATGTCTGCCTCCAGCTCAGGTCATGATCCCAGCATCCTGGGATCAAGCTCTGCATCAGGTTCCTTGCTCAGAGGGGGGTCTGCTTCTTCTCCCTCTCCCTCTGTGTGGATGGGCTCTCTCTCTCTCTCTCTCTCAAATAAATAAATATTTTAAAAATATTAAACTTAAATAAATAGAAGATAAAGTTTAATACAGTGGAAATTTACTTTGCAAATACCAATTATGTAAGAACAGTTTAAAGTACTTTCTTGGAATTCCTAACAAATGTTGATAATTCATAAACTGTTGTAATCATTACTTTTGTTACTGCTTTCAGCTTAGTGCCTTTCAAGGATTCAACCTAAGTGTGGATATATATGTATATCCACACTTGGATGGTGTTAGATGCATATATATATATTGTTAGATGCATCCACAGATTGGGACTTATATGTAAAGGGCCATAAGACCACAAGTTTCAGTAATAATTAAGCTAATTTTTATTAACTCTAATAAAAAATTCAGCATGAGAGCCTTAAAGAGCTTTTAAAACATGAGAACGTCTCTCACCAACTTAGATATTTTATGTTAGTGAACATAAGGGATATGCTGTTAGTGAAGGGCAGAACCACTCTGCGAAGAATTAACCACTGTCTTGAAACACCACGGTGAGATCGTCACCTGCTTAATTTTTTTGTACTTCAGGAACTCTTGAAGTTCTAACGTGAGATCATGGATGCTTCCAAAGTTCTTACATAGGAACTGTTAAATTTATGCCCATCACTAAGCTTTGGATACAGTGTGTCATCTGAACAGCTCCCATGCTTTCAGCTGTTTCAATGTGATTTATTATCCAGCAGTAGGTATCCTGTGTCCTACCGTGCCTAATAACAGTTACAAAATAACTCTGCTACAAAATAGCTCTGCTCTGTGATGAGGTTCAGTAGGCAGGCACAAGGCAAGGGCAAGTATAGACCTGAACCAGGAATTACTAAACTAGATCAGTCCACCAGTCTATCACATCAAATATACTGACCCTTGAGAAAATCGATACGTACTGTTTGGAGAGGAAAAAAAAATCCCATTTAAAGATAGGCAGGATAACATTATTGTCACGGAGCAGATCACTTATGACTCAAGACCATATAGAGTTAATTTAAAACCTTGCCTTTCATGACCTCAGGTCTTTCTCTTATCTTTTCCTAAGCAGTTTATGGGAGAGTAGATTGTTTGAACGGACGTCACCTTTGAGGTCGGAGAAAGAAGGAGACTAATATTTGCTGAGTGCCAGTCATGGCTGTGCCAAGATTTGTGCTGAATGCACTTGATCCTACAAAATCCCTGATGAATAGGCTTTCTTTTCCTTAGTTTACACATGAGAAACAGACCATAAAGAGGTCACGGAGGACGGACAGAGCTGTGGAGCTGCCATTTGAAACTGATGGGTAAACCCACACTCCTTCCAGAACACCAGGCCAACCTCACTGAGCCTGGAGAACGGCCGAGAGGCTTCTACGTGAGGAAAAATAATCCAGCTGTTTGTTCCCTAAGCCCGTTGAATAAATAGCTAATTGGTTTGCCTCTTTTACAGCCTACTTCACAGAGGTAGTTCACTGTTATAATTAAGAACAGAGGCTTAAGAAGCAGACTGCCTGGCTTCTAATCCCAGCTTTCCCATTGACTGGCTGTTCCAGGGAGCAGGTCACTTGTTCCTTCTCTCCCTCTGCTTCCACATCTGTTAAATGGGAGATAATACTAGCACGTGCCTCATGAGGTTATTTTGAAGATTACTGAATAAACGTATGGACCCAAGACCTAAAAACTGTGATGGACGTAGAGTGAACCCTGACCAAAGGTTTCGTATTGTTTTGAATTGTATGAGGAGGACCAACGAGCTACTACCGATTTCCCTTTTCCAGGGTCCTATAGAGGACAGTATTTCCCTTCCAGCATGATTTACTTCTTCCCATTTAAAGATAACAGTGGTTATAATTTCATCATTTTCATATAGCATTTTACATTTTTCAAAGAACATTTTCATTCCCTTTCATCTGGAGCCTTATTTCCCTCATCTGCCAAATGGCTTTAATTAACGAAGCCTATGATGTTGAAGGTGAAAATGCAATGGCATGTCCGAGACGGTGTATCAGAGACTCTCAGCAGGGTATCTGGCACTTGGTGTATCCCCTTGCAAAGTCAGCAAGGCAAGTATTCATAAATTCACTTTGTATTTGACGAAATGGAGAAAGCACATCCTTGCTTAAAATCATAATGCGTTAGTAGTACATCTTAGCATATAACAGAGTACCTAACAGAGTGCTTTGTCAATAAAGAAGACGAGAGGTCTTCCCATTTAATGTACTGCCTGATAGACATCCAAGGACATGGTGGTTATGAGTTACTTAGTAGGAGCCACACTAAGCTCTGTTTTTGGAGACATGGAAAATTTGTTGATGTTGACTTACAGAGGATGTTTAGATTCCACTGCACACATTTGAATTCTCTCTTCTCTAGACCATCCAGGGAAGGCTGGTTATTACCACCTGCTTCCAACCTCAGTTTTGCTATGATTCTGGCTTGATAGATGTCATTATTTATCTCCTTTAGTGAAGGTAGTCAACAGTCAACATAATGTTGAAACTACTATATTAACAACTCAGAAATGCTGAATGGCCCCCTGAAAGCTATGTTTAAGAAACAGTGTTTTATAGTGGAGGGTGTGGTAGCTTAGGAGTCAAACAGACTTGTGTCTCCATCCTGATCCTAGTACAGGACACACACATAGACACACACACACACATACATACATATGTACACAGAGAGAGAATGGATTTGAGTGTTGGGTGATATTTTAGGGTGCTCTAAGTCTAGTACAATTTAGTGGCAAATGGTTTTTAAGATTAAATGCAATAAGCTTCTTTTTCAAAAACTGCAACTTTGATTTTAATTTGGCCTGAAAATGTTCTAGTTTAAAATGTTATCCTGTGCCACATCAAAACAATTACAAAAGACCCAATTTGGATAGAAAACATTAACACTTATGGCCACTGCTGATTGCTCAAGCATCTGCTTAATTATCTTCCTTCCTAGATAATAAATAATAAAATTCTGTTGATGACCATTTGATATGAGAGATTTTTAGGTATACATTTATTATGATAGCTGTGGATAATGTTCAAGGGCCTTGTATATTGATAATTCTAGCTAAAGGAGCCCTTGAGTGCTTCTTGGTATATTGCTGTGGTTTATTTCCATCATTGCATGTATCAGAGACTAATATAATCTCTTTAAAATTTGTTTAGTTGGCCTATTACCTTCCTCTTCTAGAGTCTAGATAGCAGGAAAGCAGGTCTCTAGTGCATGTTTCCACTGAACTTGCCCCAGAAGTTAGATTTGTGTCTAGAAGAAGGTAAGCACTTGGAATTAATGAATGAAAGGCTCTCCCTGGGAAGGATTTCCTTGAACATCCCTTTTTTAATTGAGCTATGTTAAATGAGTTTCAGATACCTGTCATAGTGATTCCATAGGTCTGTATGTTCTGTTACACTCACTACACGTGTAGCTACCGTTTGTCACCGTACAGCACTATTACAGTATCATTGACTGTGTTCTTTATGGTGTACCTTTCATTCCCATGACTTACTCATTCCATAAGGAAAGCCTGAACCTCTCACTCCCCTTCACCCATTTTGCCCAATCCCCCACACGTCTTCATCAAACCATCAGTTTGTTTTCTGTATTTATGGGTCTGTTTCTGCTTCTGTTTGGTTGGTTAGTTTTGTTTTTTAGAGTCCACAAATAAGTGAAATCGTGGTATTTGCCTTTATATGTCTGAATTATTCTCTCAGTCCATCCATGTTGTCACAAATGGCAAGACCTCATCTTTTTTTATGGCTGGGTCAGTATCGCATTTTGTGTGTGTGTGTGTGTGTGTACCACATCTTTATCCATTCACCTATGGATGGACACTTGGGTTGCTTCCTTGCCTTGGCTAGAGCAGATAATGCTGCAGTAAACGTATATGTGCATGTATCTTGTCAGATTAGTGTTTTTGTTTTCTTTGGGTAAATAACCTAGTACTGGAATTTCTGGATCGAATGGTATTTCTAGAACATCTTCTACTTATTGGCATCTGCTATAATGGTATCCTACTCATTTAGCGGTAAATATTTAGTCTGTTAAAGAAGAGAAACCTTAATATATATTTCTGTATCACTTATTTGCAGGAATTCATTAGTATTTCTTGTTTACTTTTCTTTACTAAGCCATGTAATGTAATGACATTTTGAGAGATTTTATATTCAAATTCTGCGTTGTCATGGCTGTGGAACATGTACGAATTGTCTCTCCAAGTCTCAGTGTTAGGACCTGCAAAATGGGTAAACCACCTATTTTCAGATTCTAAATAACCAGTAAGATTAAAAAAAATGTGCTTAGCATACAGTGGGTGCCACACAAATGCTTGTTAAATATTATTGAATAAAAAAAGTTAAATCTGTTCCCAGGAAGGCTGAGCCCTTCAAATGGGGTCTTTCCTCAGTGTCACTTTGTGAATGGTGAAGGAGAAACAGTGCAGCTCTCAAGAACAGGCAGGGGAAGCGTCATGCATATGGAAATATTACAAATGAAAAAGTGTCTGATACTTGGCAAATATGAGTTGTAGACAAATGATATGGAAATTCAGGCAGTGGGATAGAGGGAGGAAATAAATCAGTCCTTCCAGGATATTTGCAATATAAATCCTAAAAACAGTTTACATTTTATCTAGGACAACTGCAGTGGGATGTTGACTGGGGACTAGAACATACTGCAAAAAACCATAAAGAAGAGTTGCAAATTGATAGATTCTGTGATTGCCACACATTATACTGAAGCCAGGTGGCATTCTCCAGGGTTTATTTTGGATCTAATAGTATGTACATGGACTAAAGAAACTTTTAGGATATAAATTACTTGTGTTGTTTGAACGCTTAAGTGTGTCAGTCCAGAGCCATGGTCTGGATCCAAATAGACCATATGCCATTGCCAGTAAAACTTTCTTGGGACAATGTTTTCTGGATATTTCTGGTACATGCAGGATGTGGGTGTATTTGTTTTCTTTTAAATAATAGAAAGTAGATCGCAATCAGAAATCTCTTGCTCAAATGAAGAGACCCCCAAAATATCTGCAGATATCCAGCAGCCAAAGAGGGAACGTGCATAAAATCACACACACACATATCCCTCTTAGAAGGGAAGAAGGGAGTGGATGTCACCTCCGTGGCTCTTGGAGGGAAGCCTTCTACTTCTTGCTTTTGGGCTACCAGTTCAAAAGTGCATTGGTAGAGGGCATGCCGAATATGAGAAAAGTTGTCAATGTAAGAGCAGTTTCCTTTTATGAGATAAGAATTTTAGGTTACCTAAGATGATCTCTGGAAATGTAAGAGTAGACTTTCATATATTTTTTTTCACCCATAAAAGGACTTGCAATCTAATGTGTAAGCAGAAAGACCAAGATGCTTATTATAAAGCTGAGAAGACTTGAATCTTATTTTTCCTCATCATTGCTCTGTGCACCACGTTGTGTAATCAGCTTTTTCAGAGGATTTTTCCTATCATCTGTGTCTGCCGGAACACTCAAAGCAGGATTTAAAATCAGTATTTAAAACTCAGAACTTAAGGCAACCGCAGCCTTGCAGACATTGTATTTGCCTCCCTTCTCCTCTTGTTCTGTCTCTCACTCTCTGTTCTTACATTTTGGTTTTTATAAGCTCGTCATTTGCAACATCCACTGTGGCAAGTAAGATTAGGCTTACCTGAGATTTCTAAGTTGTTAAACATTGGTTCAAATAAATGGAGGAAAAAATAACTCGTCCTTCAGCTAAAGTATAGGATATCCATTGCCCTTCCTGTAACACCGAGACTTTACACAAAAATGAAGACATGTGAACATGAAGCTCCCTAGAACCCTGTTAATTAAGTACTGGATAATTCACCTTGTTGCGAAGGTTGAATTTACAATTAGAAAGACCAAAATTCAAATCCCAGTGCCTTCATTCGCCAGCTGTGTCACCTTAAGAAAGTCACGGAACTCTTGAAAGCCTCAGTTTTTCCCATAAGAGAGAAATGTGGTAGAAAGAACTTAGATGAATTGTTAGTGCAACACCTAGATCATACGAGGTGACAGTTAGTGGTAACCAACTTACATTGTCAGCTTTATGAAGTTGTTCTTCTTTCTGATATTTAAAGTACTTTTTTAAACCACTTAAACAGGACCAAAGGCAGGCAAAGAATGAAAAAACAGTATTGCAAATTCTACTTTCTAAAAAGAAGCATTCTTAACATTCTCAAATTATTGTTTCCATAGATGTAAGTATACTTTAAAATATAAAACTTACTACTCAGACTGTTTTGTTACACAGTTCTATCACTTCATTTATTGTGAATAACTTTTCATATTGATAAGCATGATTCACATAATCACAAACTCCTACATGGTATTCCAATTTGGGGATGCACCAAGAACGTTATAACCGATTCCTTCCTAAAGTGCTTTTCTTTTTTCCTCTTTAGAGGAGAAAAGCAGTAGCAGTGTTTAGAGAAAACCAGATTGAAAAGGCAGTTTCCAATTAAAAGAAGAGCTTTTGGTATAGTAAAGGCAAAATTAAAGCAATTGTATAATGTAACCAAGTTGAGTTTGTACCAAGAACATAAGCAGAGATTAACACCTGAAAAGCTACTCCTGTGATTCTCTCTTTTATTTTGGGGGAGGTGCCCCAGGTAATTAGTTGAAGATAAACTGAGGTTGTCCTGGGGACACCCAGTGTACAGCGGAGAGCCACCAGGAAGCACAGGGAACTGAAGTGGTGATGGGTGAGGGTAGTGCCAGGTGCCCTGGATGTTTGGCCAGGGAAAGGGGGGCAAAGGTGCAGCGATTGCCTGGCAGGGCTTCACGCATTGGGAGAATGATTGAATTGGGCAGCTTCTCGGAGCCTGTACAGAGTCCATCACTGATGGAGAGGCACAGTCCCCCAAGGTTGTGAGTGTGTGTTGTCTGTGAGACAGTCTCTGTTCCATGGTGTGTGTGTGTACGTGTTGTAAGGGTGTGGAGCAGAAGCAGCTCTTGTCTCTGCCCCCTGCATTCCATTCACTTTCCGGATACTTCTCTATTTTTTTTTTTTAAGTTTTTTGAAATTTATTTGACAGAGAGAGAGAGATCACAAGTAGGCAGAAAGACAGGCGGTGGGGGTGGGGAGGGGAAGCAGAGAGCCTGATTCGGAGCTCAATCTCAGGACTGTGAGTCATGACCTGAGCCAAAGGCAGAGGCTTAACCCACTGAGCCATCCAAGCCCCTGTTCTCTTTTTTAAACCACGGTGGTTAAGTGGCCTCAGACACAGGTTTCAGCTTCCCAGTATTGTGTAGCCAAGAGTATTTGGAAACCTAAAGCTCTGGGCTTAAATCTCATCTTTGTCCCTTAAGAGCTGGGTGATCTCGGGGCGCCTGGGTGGCTCAGTGGGTTAAGCCTCTGCTTTCAGCTCAGGTCATGATCTCAGGGTGCTGGGATCAAGCCCCGCATTGGGCTCTCTGCTCAGCAGGGAGCCTGCTTCCCCCTTTCTCTCTGCCTGCCTCTCTGCCTACCTGTGATCTTTCTGTCAAATGAATAAATAAATTAAAAAAAAAAAAAGAGCTGGGTGATCTCTGCAAATTACTCTTTTTTTTTTTTTCAGTCCCAGACTCAAAGTTTTAAATTTTATTTGTAAAGTTTTGGTAAGAACATTTAAGATGAGATCTACCCTCTTTGGCAGATTTTTTTTTTTTTTGGCAGATTTTTTAAAAAGTATTTTTATTAAGATATAATGTATTATTTGCCCGAAGGGTACAGGTCTGTGTATCATCAGGCTTACTCTTTTTTTTTTCTTTTAAAGATTTTATTTATTTACTTGACAGAGAGAGAAAGAGAGAGAGAGCACAAGCAGGGGTAATGGCAGGCAGAGGGTGAGGGAGAAGTAGGCTCCCTGCAGAGCAGGGAGCTTGATGCAGGACTCGATCCCAGGACCCTGGGATCATGACCTGAGCAGAAGGCAGACACTTAACTGACTGAGCCACCCAGGCGCCCCGTGCAAACTATTCTGTTTCCTCATCTAAAAATGGGAAATGATAATATTACCTACCTCTGACGACTGTTGTGTTAAATGAATTAGAACATGAATTAGTATTGTGTGTATCCAAGTTAATGTTTAATGAATGTAGTTACTAACTGATATTTTAATATATAAAAGTATACAGATACATATATTAAAATGCTTTAACAAATATGTATATATTTGGTGTAGATACATATTTGGTAAAGCTTTTTTTATTGGAGTAAAGTTTTTTACCAGTAGAGAAAAAAATTGACCAAACAACATTAATTGAGAGTTTGGTTAATTTGACATTGATACAATCCTTTTAATGTATTAATGGACTATATTCATGGAGATAATATACATATAATCAAGCTTGTGGGAAAAGATAGGTAAAATGCAACGTACTTTATGATGAAAGCCTCAGCAGTATGGAACCAAAGGGAATCTTCATTCATGCAGATAAAATGTATCTACCCAAACCTACTATGAACACCATGAAGTGGGGACACTTGTTTACTGATTCAATTCAGCATTGGGTTGGTGCTCCTAGAGTGTGCAGGAAGATAGGAAAAATACATACAGATAAAGAGGTTAGAAAGAATCAGATCTGCTTTAGTTCAGAGATGCTATGGTTGCACAGAAAGTTTAAGATTTATACATTATTAGAACTACAGGAGAGGTTAACAATTTCCTTATAGGATTAATTTTAAAATATTGAGTTCCTTAACTTCAGTCAAAAAGAATTGGAAAATGTCTTTTTTTTTTTTTTTTTTTTTTTTGGTAAAAGAACCCAGAATACCTAAAAATAAAAACAATGAAGTATATGCAGAGCTTTTAGGGAGGACTTTTTTAAAATTTTTATTTATTTATTTGATAGAGATCACAAGTAGGCAGAGAGACAGGCAGAGAGAGAGGAAGGGAAGCAGGCTCCCTGCTGGTTAGAGAGCCCGATGCAGGGCTCGATCCGAGGACCCTGAGATCATGACCTGAGCCGAAGGCAGAGGCTTAACCACACTGAGCCACCCAGGTGCCCCTAGGGAGGACATTTTTTACATGTTCTCAAAATATATGAAAGAAGTCCTGAATAAATGGACAGATAGCTCATGTTCATGGAAACGGGTTCAATTTTGTGAAGACGTTAATTGTGTCTCACTAACTTTGTGTAGTTACTGTGAGTTTGATAAATGCAAGTTATTTTCCCAAACAGTATTTGAAAGCTGATTTTAAAGTGTATACAGTTGATCAAGGGGCCAAGGTTTTGCAAATGATTTTTAAGAGAATGATCCAATTCTGAGGACTTGCTCTTCTAGATATAAAGTGACCATAAACTGACATAATTAAGAAAATGTATTATTGACTCAGAAATGGACCCACAGACTAATGACACAGAAGAGGGAATTCAGAAATAGTCATATTATATATAATGTAGTCATATACAGCATATATGTAATATAGAGTTATATATTATAAATAATAGGAGAGCTTTTACATATGTGCACACAGAGACATGCATAAGAATATTCATTGTAATATTTTCTGCAGCAGTTTAGAAACGAGAAACAATATTAATGCTTATCAACAGGTTAGACCTACAAATATCATCAGAAGATTAGGGAAAAAGATGTGAGAAGATACATACAATAAAATACCATTTATAATCATATCAAAACCTGCAAAGCAACACTAAATTGTGTGTGTGTACTTTATACATATATATATATATAAAATTATGAGGACAGTGTACAGAATATATAGTATATATAATATATATGTATATAAGGCATACAGGATATATAGTATATGTGTAATATATATATGTGTGTGTGTGTGTGTGTGTGTGTGTGTATGGTATAAGGAATAAAAACGCCTTGAGACTGATTGGTGGTTAACAGGGATTAGAGGTAGGTTAGGGAGAATGAAGAGGAGAATGCAGTTAACAAAAGGGCACAGTAATCTTTCACTATTTTATTTTACATGTTGGATAATAGACATATAGGTATTTATTATTATGTAAAGTGTTATGTCTGAATTAGGACTTTGTGCCAAGAGCCTTAGCTCATCTTAAATGCTCTTGGGTCTACTACTTATGTTAGCGTGGGCAGACATGGAGTAGTTTGAGGAACAGTCTCTGGAGTCAGAATGCCCATGTTATTTTGTGTAAATAATTGAACCTTTCTGTGCCTATTTCATTATTTGTAAAAATGGGGACACTAGTAACTACCTGATAGGGTTATTTGAAGATTAAGTGGAATAATTATAAATGCCTTGAACTAGTACCCCCACATGCTAAGGGCTGGGTACAATTTTGGTTATTATTATTCTGTGTTCCAAGCACTTATTGAGTCCTCTCTGTCTTTGGGCTGAGCTGCGAGGTCTTTGAGAGCAGGGGACCACATCTGTCCTGATTGCCTGGCCCAGCTTTCACTACATGGTAGTCAGTGGATCAATTCAAGTTGAAGCTGTGATTGAGCTGTGCAGTTGATTCTCTGGTGAGCTCAATTTAAGTAACATTTCTGAGAAAATAAAGAACCAACTTGGGCCATTTTTTACTATCTCTTTCTCAGTTGGTAGCAGAGTTTGGATTTTGAGCTACTAAGCACAGACCTCTGCTGGTTACCGTGCTTTTGCGAAGCATGCTTTATCCATGCCCGCTCCCCCGCCTACCCCCTCACTTTCCCCAGCGTTATGTTTCAAGGAGAGCCAAATTAACGAAAAGGGTTTGGGTTTTCTCTAGTTTGCTAGCATTTTGGAGAGAGACAAAAACTATTTAGAAGTTTAAAAATTTTTGGCTTACAGTAAACACTATTATTCTTATTTTGGAAGGGTAAATGTGATCTGAGGAGTGTCACTCCTAGAAATTTACTGTCTCCTTATTATAATCAGTGCTTATGACAGTGTAGCTTTCCCTTAGTAAAGGAAACATGGCGCACTATTAATAATTTCCCACTTGCTTTTTTGTTTTACTGCCTGCTTTTTGAAATACCTGTTTATCATTCTGATTCAGCGCTTGAGGCGTGGTCTTTTTTGTATATGAACATGACCTGTATCTCCTGGAACTATTGTAAAGACTATTGTCTACACTTTAAAACACTTTGTGGAAGCTGCTAAATGTAAGAGGAAGTGTATTTTAAGCCACGAGTTCATTCATTCATTCATTCATTATTATCATTTCATTTATTTATTTGTGAGTTTGACAAATATCTGATGAAAGCTTGCTTGTGGGGGGTGGATAGAGTCTCTGACCTCACGGGGCTTGTGGGCTGCAGGCCAGTGGGGAAAATAAATGTAAAATGCCAACTTTGGGCAATAACTCCGTAATGTTATGTATTATCAGCGCTACCGGAGGCCCGTTCTCTGGGTCAGGGAAGTTTTGCCAGGGGACAGTTCGTTTAAGATCTGATACGTAGGTAGTTCTAGCTCTTTGAGGGTGGAGGGAGAAGTGATTTGGGCAGAAGGAACAACAGTTTGGGGGAGCGGAGGAGAGTGAGTGAGGAGTGACCGGGGAAGTTGGGCTTCAGGGCCTGGCTCCTCCCAAGCCATGCCCCATCTCTCCCCCCAAACTCCGTAGGTCGAACTTTGTCCTAAGAACACTGGCAGACCACTGACTAGTTGTAAATAGACCATGACATTGTCACAATAGCAGGCTTGGCCAACTCTGAAAAGACAAAGGGGAAAGGTCTTAGTGTGACAGAGCTGGAGAGAACTAAAGGTAATTTCTTGGGGTGACTAATAATGGGTTTCTCATCATCTCCTTTTTAAGACTCCAGTCTTGAAGGGCACGAGACTGGCCTCTGGAGTGTCTCCTTGCCTCTTCAGTAACTCTGGGGACCAAGACTCAGGACTGGATTTTCCAGCACAAGACTCCTGAACACCTTGGGGATAAGATGGCCTATAAGTAGTAAAAGAGGGGTTTTGCCCATGTGGCCAGATGTTAGTCCATTCCGTGGGACCAGAAAAATACTTCTCTTTATGAGCTTTTGAGTCTTCAGTTTGGACCGTCCAGAAGACCTTTCCTGCTCCCTTCCACCCCCTTCTTTTTTCCCTGGAGAATATCACATCCTTTGGGCATAAGGTCAGACCAACCTTTGCCTTCTAAGAAGCAAGAAATCTTTCTCAACTCTCAAAACTTAAATAATAGGTGAGGTATTCTTACTGTAAGCATATGTAGAATCCTGTGCTTTTTTTTTTTTTTTTTAAATTCCAATTAGATGTTAGTTGTCGTGCCATGTTGTGATTTGTGACTTGTCTTTGCTATTACACTGTGAACATCATTAGGCCTGGAATTTTTTTTTTAGTGTCTCTGGCCTCCGACAAGTTCCTATGTGTGTATAAGAATGCTGAATAAACATTTGTACAATTAAATAATGAAAGGATGGGGCACCTGGGTGGCTCAGGGGGTTAAAGCCTCTGCCTTCGGCTCAGGTCATGATCCTACTGTCCTGGGATCGAGCCCTGAGCAGCCTGGGATCGGCCTCTCTGCTCAGCGGGGAGCCTGCTTCCTGCCTCTCTCTTTGCCTGCCTCTCTGCCTACTGTCTGTCAAATAAATAAATAATAAATCTAAAAAAAAAATAATAAAAGGGAGTAGGAATAATGATATTTAAGTTTAGCAAGACCTGTAAAGACCATGGTCATTCTGTGTATCGACAGCTTTATATAATTACAAAATTTCAAAGAGTGTTATGCTACTTTTATAATACATTTAAAACATTCGAGTGTTTGTGGTGGTTTTAATTTTCTTTAGGGAAGTGTTGTGGAAATCAGTGTCTGACCGAGAGCTTAAACCAGCAGCCAAAAATTTCTTTTTTATTGACATGTAAAAAGAAACCAACTAAGACATTTCCTTTGCAAGCTCATGCTGGATCTGTGTTTGAAACATCTGAGGGAATAAAACCGTTCTCAACAGCATTCACGTCTATACTAGGTTCGCGGTTTCACATACCTGTTTTGTTATCTGACTCAAAGACCTTAAATGTTTGTTTGTTTGTTTGTTTGTTTTTCACTTCTTAATGTTGATGCCGCATTTGGAGCCATCAGCCTGTTTCATCTGCAACCCTATTAACTTGACTATATCTTGAATCTGTATCACCGTGATGACTGAATTATATAAGAGAATAATATACGTAGATATTTTCATAGCTTATATAATGAAATGTTTATAAAGATAAGATGAGTGCTAAAGAAAGAGTCAGCTCCAAATTAAGGTCACGTAAGAGAAATGAGGACTGAATGGATTTAGGTTTAGAGACTGATGTGTCTTCTAGCTTATGCAGGAAAAAACGTAACAAACATTGTAAATATTTCTGAAACACTGTTTGAAAGGGAAATCATATCTAACATTCATGATCCTATTTTTAAACCGCCCAGTGAACCCACACCACATATTTTAAATAAATGACTACAACAGAGGGGTAAATGCATTGTGGTATAATGGAAAGGATGTGAGATTGAGCCATCTTGTCATTTCAGTTTCTAGGTCTTAAAGGAAATCTAAAGTAACAGTGTTGCCAGTCTTAAGGCTCATGTAGCATATTTTAGAATTCACACAGTTTACCTTCACATAGTTTAATTCCACTCATTTCTCTTTTCTAACTAGTGTTCAGGTACTTGGTTGTTCACAGTATTTTTGGTCCAAAGGAGATCAAGATTTTAAAACAATCTTAAAAATAACAATCAGCCACAACAACTCACCTGCCCTCGAATAGGGGGAGAAGGAAATGGGGAATTCATGGCGATGATGGCTGCAGAAGATGTGACCATCCTCAGTCCCACTGCACTGTACACTTAAACATGATTAAAATGGTATGTTTTGGCCACAATTAAAAAAAAAAATCCTTGCCTACTGACAAGGGAGCTGTGTGTGCACATGTTTCTGCTTATAAGAATTTGGTTAGCCTGGATTTGGGGTGGTTCTTCATATATTAAAAAAATCAGAATAAGTTGCTTTTGTCTTCTTTTGTTAACAATTTTTGTATGAAAATGTCCATTTTAGAGAAAAAGTTGATCATTAAAGGAATTTGTTGATCTGCCACAAAGCTTCCAGAAGGAAAAGTCTAGTTATTTTTCCATCCATCTTTTCCAGTGAATGCTTTTCATTTCCTTATCATTTCTTCTCTTTCTTTCCTGCGCATGGTGGAAACGAAAGGCTGAGGTGGGAAGACGCTGGAGCGGCTCATCATGGAACGTTGTAGGCAGGAAAACTGGCTTCCAGAGTCAGGGCAAGTCAGACAAGGATCACTAATGTGGGTTCTAAGACGTACTTGGTCCCTTTTTAGGTCTCTTTGAGTCTCAGTTTTTATCCAGCACGAAATGAGGGGGAAATAATACTTCTGTTTGTTTTAGTAGTGGGGTTAGTGCATGTGAATGTTTTGTAGATTGTAAAGTGCTTCAGAAATTTAGAGTGGCATCATTATTTCTGCCGCTATTACTATTAATGATTTTTCACTGACGATTTCTGTTGTGTAAAATGAGGAAAGAATATAAATGAGGAGTGATGCCCCATTCTGTTTTGACTACATGCCAGGTTATGTCAGCCTAGGGATAAGTTGGAGCAGAGATGCTGCTAGGATTTGGCTCTTTGATTTCCCTCATGGTTTCTTTCTCTCAGTCTGTGCCCTGAGCAAGCAGCTTGCCCACAAACCCTTGAATACAGATCGAAATATACTCAGAAGACATAGTTTTTTTTTTTTTTAAATGTATTTGTTATAATTACCTGTGGGTTAAATTCATTTGAATAGGGAAAGTAAATAGCAGATGATTGTAGAAGTAGGAAGGCTAAACATTCTTTTAGGAGAAATCCTAGAAATAAAGGGGAATGTTATACAAGAACTGTCTTGCCCCTACATAGTTGCTTTTGTAATGATTCTGAAGGTGGTGTGTTTGTAACGTGTTACTGGCCCACTTAAAAAAAACATGGGAAATATGTGCTCTGACGTTGTACTGTGGAGAATTAGGATGTGAATTAGTGTCCATTGACGGTAAGGAGTTAGTTTGTGTGTTGGGGTGTGTGTTTCTATGTGCTTGCTTATTTGGACATGGAGACAGAAACAGGGATTCTTCCTTTCTTTATACTTTATGCTCCAGTAAGGGCTTATGCCCCCTTGAAAGAGAAACTGTTTATTTTCTCACTATACCTTTTGTGAAGTACTGTCACTCAGTGGGCTGAAGTACAAATGCTAATTTATTGCCAGACTGCAGGGTTGTGATTTGCATTCCAAATCAGACTGCAGCTTTCCATTATAAATTGCTTATCCCTGTTGTTCCTTATCTAGAATTTGTTCTTCTTCTGTTATCCTACTCATTTCCCAGTAATGACCCTTGAAACAATTCCCATTTAAAATCAGTTTCCTATTTAAAATCAGCAGTTTTAGTGGACTAAAGTAACAATGAATTACCAAGACATCAATAGATACCTTTTAAAAAATTTCAGTGTTTTCCTCCCTTTCCTTTAAGAATCGTCAGGCACAGAAGTAAAATAATGACTTAAAATATGTCTTTCAGGCTTAAGGGTTTATATTCATTCTTTTGAAAACCATACTTCTCTATCTTTTTCAATCTGAAATGTGTGAGCTTGCAAAACCTCTGTTAATAATAACCTCGTACAGACAGACTCTGAGGTGGTTTAATTGCATCCTTTCTTGCCACTTCTGGATCAGATTAGCTAGAGACTCAGAGAGCAAAGGAAAACGCTTTTTCACAAGGTGTCTGACTGGTGAGAAGCTGGGCTGCGGCATAAAGAACCGGCAGGAATCCGGGCTTTCCCACTCTGGTGGCAAAGAGGGGGAATCATGGGTTGGTGGTCTGCTTCATGTTAGGAGGACACCCCTCCATCTGTTCACAGCTCACCCTCTTTCCAATTTAAAGCCCAGATTTCCATACAAACCTCAATTTCTTTTCCCCATTTTAAATGCAAAGCAAAGCTTGTGAATCACAGAGTCTCAGCTACTGGGATTCAGACCAAATTTCCCCCCAAAATTCTCGGGCTATTTGCTTGAATACCTGCTTACAGTGGTACACAATGGGCAGCTTTGAGAAGAAAAATTGATAATCTTCACGGAAGAGTAATTTGAATGAAATTACACTTGACAGCCTGTCTCCAAGCAAACAAGAGGCGCGAGGGAGACTTAGCTAAGCTCCGAGGACTTGCCCAAGCCACTGCTGTGGGAGCTGCCCAGGGAAAAAAAATCACCAGTTTTTCCAACATCTAATTGAGCTTTTGATTAATTCCGTGTACCAGATTCTACTGAAGAAAAGTAGCCATGGAAGAGAATATGGAAGAGGGACAGACACAAAAAGGTACTGTGCTAAAAGGGGTTTGTTTGTAACCAAGTAATTATTTTGCAGTTTCCTTGTTTGCTTTAGACACTTGCCAGTAAGGCTAATGAATGTTTCTCTCTTGGTAGGCATTTTTTCCCCCTTTTAGTCTATTCCTCACTTATAGTAATGTCTGTCTTGAATGTTGTCGTTATTTGCAAATCTTTCAGATCTAAGTATCGGGATGCATAGTCGAGTTTGGTGATAAGAGCTTTGCGGTATTGTGAATTGTTTCTTAGACCAGTCTTTGTTAACGTTCCTTTATTTCATGTTTTCATGCTTGTCGAGCTGGGTCAGGGGACTCCTGGCGTGAGCCACAGACGCAGTATTTGGAGCTTGTTGTTGCTAAAAATTTGATGATGTAACCATTATCGATAGCTTTGAATGGACATCTGATAGAACAAAGACCAAGCGTATATTTATTCTGTTTTAGTTGGTGCCTCGTCGTAAAAAAAAATCTTTTTTTTTTTCTTTGCGGGGACACGATTTAGTTTTAATATAGATGGAGCAAAGGTTCATAAATTTTCAGAGTGCATAGTGATGTTAAGGTTTTCCTTTCTATGGAGTTGACCATAATCAACTTCTGAGTAATAAATGTGAAGGATGTTTTCTGATTCATTTTTAAGCCTTTGGAGGTATATCTGGCTGTATAAATTAAAGTGAAATGATCATTTTTATAGGTTAGAAATGGCCAAATATTGACAATTTCAAATGATTTGGACACTCAAGAAGTGTGTGTGTGTGTGTGTGTGTGTGTGTGTGTGTGTGAGACAAGTGGTAGCTCTGGAGGGAACCATAGGTCTCTCTCAGAATCCCCAGCATTTTCTCTCATGCTTGTTCTCAGGCTTATGTAATGGTATACAAAACGCTCTTGTGTTCTTAGGCTGGAAAGAGAGGCATAGGTAAGATTGAAGAGTAGTACTCGAAAGATTTAGCTGTCAAATTTGATTTTGAATGTATGAAAATTCATGATTTTAAAAAAGTGTTTTACATGAAAAAATAGGTAATTCGAAAGCTAGTGCAGTTTTCATGATTTTGAGCTTTGCTGAGACTCTCAACACACATACACATGCACACACACACATAGTCAACACATCTATATAATCAAAGACTATTGACATTAAATATTTAAGTGTCTTATAAAAGCAATAGAGAACGTTAATAGATAAGGTAATGCCCAAATTTTAGTCACTAGCACACTTATTAATGATACTCTGTAAAGAAACACAATAAGCTACATAGAGATTATGTGATCTATTTTTTCAATAAAAAAATCCTCCATTATCTTTATTGTGTGAACAAATAGCTTAAGTATTCACCAATGATTTGAAATGGCAAATTTTCATGGTAATTTTCATCCTTGAAAGGCATCTCTATTGACTATTTCAATTTAGGAACAAAATATCTTATTTTCATATTTTTTTATAGCACATAAGGAGATTGCTTCTTGGCCAAGGAAAGATAAACTGGTAATTTTCACATAGAGAAGTGATATTCATTGCACTAAATACAATTTTGATATAAATCGTGGATTGTGGTAACAGGTTGAAATGTCTGAGCAAGCCTGGTAGAGGCAGGAACCGAGAAGAATGATGTAATCAGTTATGATGTTTTTCTCAGGTAACACTGAAAATCCTTCATGGGGGTGGAAGCAGCAACAATGTGATGAGAGAACTTCCTGTCGCAGTGGGATTTTTGGTTTTTAAGGGTTTTTTTTTTTTTAATCATTAAGGTGTTCATATTTAAATTATATTAAATCATAAACAGTGGTAGAAAAGAATTTTTTATAAATGGAAAGTTGTAAGTACATAAACTACATAAAGATATGTAAGTAAAGTTATCTATGATTAAGCTTTTTTAAAAAATTAATTGAGAAGATTTAACTCTCGCCATTCCTGGTCTATTCCTTTCAACTCTGCCAGTGAAACCTTTTCTATATAAGCTTGTTTTTAGAAAGTTATATTTGCACATAAATGCTCTCTGTGTATGTGCAGGGTTAGAGGAAACAATGCAATTTAGAGGATCTAAGTTGGAAAGCTACTTGACAAGCAGGTTAATCATAAGAGATTTTTTAAGAGTTTAGGTGGACCGGTTTAATGATTCGTCTGCTTTAAAGGACAACAGCACTTTGCATTAACTTTCATCCTGTTTCTCTTAATTGCATAGGATTTTCTTAAGTAGTAATTCACATATACCAGAATTCTCTTCCATCTGAAAAATGCTTTCCTGTCCCTTCTTACAATTTAAATCTACTTTTCTCTGTTACAAATTAGAAAGACTTGAATTCACATATTTATCCATGTCGGCTTCCAAATTCAACTACAATATAAAATGGAAGCCTGTGATTTCTTAAACATATCTGAAAAAATACGTAGTTATTACCTAAAAACTTAAAAAATCTCCCATAAGAAATACAGTTTTCTTCATAACGAGATCTTCCTTCCCTATTTGATCTGTAAAAGGCAATTGAAAGCAGTCCTAATATTTACCCTAATCTAACTATATATGTTCATCCTGGGAGAGAGGATAATTTAAAAGTGTGGGTGACCTCACCAGTCACTCTGCTCCATGGCTTGGTGTGAAACTGAGATGGGGTCATTAATCTGTTGCTACATCCATTTCTGCTGCTGTCCCAAAAGGTGAGTATCTCACTGTGCTGAATGGGAAGCTAGTGTTTTAAGAAATGTGTGGGTTTTTTTGTAAAACATGCCCTCTAAGTAAAAGCCAGTCATTTGATCTTAGTCCTACCAAAGCAACAGTATGCTGATACTGGAGGAAAAAAAGGGGGAAAAGGAAAGAAGCTGTTTTGAACCTTGGCCCTGAAGTTCAGCCATAATAGACCAAGCATCCCTGTTGTCAAAAATTGAAGTACATGGTCATCCAGTCATGTCAACAAGGGTTTCAGTTACTGCAGTGGGATTGGGCAAAGTACATGAAGAGATTTTTACAAAGATTTAAAATGTATACATTTATGACTTGTAGGCATGCAACTATGCCCATACATTTTGCCCAGTCCTTTGGGAAAATATGTAAATGATTTAAGTAAGTCTGACCATTACTGAACTAGTGAATGTGTGTTCAGGTTGCTAGGCAGGTGGGTGACCACTGCTTTATAGACAACCTCAGTGAATGAGTTACTGAATTAGGAGGGGGTCAGAGCTGCTGAATTAATGATTAGAAGAAGTGACAAAATTGTACAGAGATAGAAAGGAAATAGTAAACAGGAAGAACTAGCAAGCTGGAATCTTCATAAGTTAGCTGAACTATTTCAAATAGCCAAAAACTGATTGACTTCATTTCTGAACATTTACATCATAGGAAACAAAGACTCAAAATAACATGTAATATACCAGAAATGTTTCATGGACTGAAAAGATAATGACTAAAATGTTATCATGTTTTTCTCCTGTAATTAGCAACAGTGTATGAATCTGTGTGTCAGCTTTTTTTTTTTTAAGAGATTTTATTCTTTTATTTTTTTTAAAGATTTTACTTACTTATTTGACACACAGAGAGAAATCACAAGTAGGCAGAGAGGCAGGTAGAGAGAGAGGGGGAAGCAGGCTCCCTGTTGAGCAGAGAGCCCGATGCGGGGCTCGATGCCACGACCCAGATCATGACCTGAGCTGAAGGCAGAGGCTTAACCCACTGAGCCAGCCAGGTGCCCTGTGTGTCAGCTTCTTGAGCTATGCACAGAGGCAACCACTGACTCCCTTCCAACACTGATGCCTGGTTTACCCTCTCCTCAAGAGAAATCAATGCTTGGTGACCCTCGAGGACTACGTCACTAGAGGAAGTAGAAGTTGAAGCTCATGTGACCAGGCATTGTTTCATCATCTGAACACTGATCGCGTAACTGCCGTTTAATGGCCGTCATTCATTCGTCCTTAACCCAACCTGCATGTGTCATGTCAGCATATCCTTAGCTTGTTACAACCAACTAGAATATGTGGATGAACAGACAGTACACAGGTTTATTTTTTTCTCTCTTTCAATCTTAATGTTTATCTCATAATTAATACTGTGCAATTATGTTTGATATGCCTGCTCATAATTATGTACTTTTCCTTTTATATTATACATTTCTACATGCATCACCATGAAGAAGTCGACACACAGAAGCGTGTGTATCGTATTTATGGGCTGACTGAAGTTCTTCTTCAAAATTTTTTTGATTCCTGTTAGTTTTGCCTTGAAAGATGACTTTGCAGCCTAACTCTTTTTCAGACAGACATCATCCCTAAAGAAAAGACACCACTGTAATAAGTGAAAAGAGAGGTAGCTTTGGCTTTCTGACAAAAGAGGATATTGGACAACTTAAATTGCCCAGTGATTTCCACGCCAGATAGTGGCCTAAGGACTTCCCATAAATTAACTCACTGACTTCTCACAATGACCTTAAATGCTGCTAATATTGAGGAAACTAAAAATCAGATAGATTAATTAACTTGACCGAAGTCACAAAGTAGTAATGAGGACAGCCAGTCAGATTGAGGCCACACCCTGCACTGTACTCCATGTTGACAACAACCGGCCTACCACAGCTTGATTTAAGTGGCTCTGTTTCAACCACACACTTCTACTGCACTAATCAGCTGTGCTCTGTAATTTATGGCTGTGTTCATTGTCACCAATTTTGGCTTTTTTTGGCCAAATGTGGACAGCTTTGCCAAGGGTATCCAATCCCTACATGCTCCCGCCAGCAATCTATCACCTGTGAGTCTTTATTCCAAAAAGATGGGCTGGCTCAGTAGGACTCCCCCTTGAGAACTGAGAAAAGATGCTTCTTGATGTGCCCCGAGGGTCTCTCGATTCCTCCAAATACCATTATAGTGATGGAACTTCCCATGCCTCAGCTAATCTGAGTGAATCTCTGTTCTTGACAATCAAAAGAGCTCTAAATGAAACAAATGTCCAGATCCTTTTAGGAGTCTTATGTAAAGAGGCTTAATGTTAAGAAATTTTCCCCAACTTTGACCTGCTGTGCGGCTGCTGAACTAAATGTATACTTACTATATACTTAAATCTCAACCTGACACTACTCTTTATCCTAGGTCATTCTGAGTTTTTTCCTCACCAGTCGTTTTTTATAATTGAATGATTAGTTCAACCTAAAACCACTACCTACCAGTTAGCAAGTACTAGTAGTAAAATATTTTGAGAACCATTGCAAAGAAGTCAAAGAACCAGATGCATCAAAGTGTTTGCTTTATTAATAGAATTTGAATCTTTAATGGTATACCATTGAAATCAATCGAACAGTGGCTAGGAAAATAACAACCACAACATCAAAAACCCTTAAGGAGTCATTTAAACAGAAGAATTAATTAGCCTCCATATCCATCTTGGATGTTGGCTACTTGCAGACTCATGAACAAGGGAAGGGAAGGCAGCTAGGACTTCATCCCAACAACCGTTGTTAGTTGCCTTCTCAATATTTGAATAACAAAGCTAAAGGAAACACAGAGATTCAGATTTCATAAAGTGTGTAGGAGAAATCTGTCCTGTGATTTGGCAGCTCTGCTTTTACTAGCAGTTAATACTGGAGTCTAAGAAATTATCATCACATGGTTATCAAATGTAGCCCGAAGACACTTGCCAGTGGGAAACATTAAGATTTTTCATAAGACTCAGTAGATATTCCCTTAACTTCTACATTACTTTGATTATTATGACTTCTGCAGTTTAGATACAATATTTTTAGAATTTTGTCATCTTCCTATCTTTTTTTTTTTTTTTTTTTGGATCAGTTGCTTAATTATGTTTTTTTATAACTGTGGTGCTATCTGTCTCAGAGTTCCAAAATACTCATAACACATGTTCCACCATCTTGGTAAGATAAAGGATACACAATAGGTTTTGTTTTAGGTTTTGTTTTACAGTATCATTAGAATGAGTATAGTAACCTTTAAAAATGAAAGTGCTTGCTTGATATAGTGACTTCATTTTTCCCTGAATTGAAACTTAATCTTAAACATTTAAGGAGACTAAGTGAGAAGTCCATTGTAGTGGATTGAGATACTGATACAGAATGTACTTAGAGTGATAACTTCAAAATGGTTCTAGAAATTACTTATTCCTTAATTAGTCCAGAAGGCAAACGGCTCATGTGTGATTCATAGAATATGGAAGATAACTGCTAGTTTGTCAATTTTGGCCCCCATTTTCCTTTGAGCGTAAACCCCTCCCCGCCATGCAAACTGTTTGACAGTTTCCTTTTTCATACATCGAAGACAGACTGCCTGGCTTGTTTTCAAAATCCTTTTGGATATCATCCACACTAACAGGTGGCACAGCTGTGGATTAGCTGACGTTATGAAAATAATTCATGTTTTCCCATGTGTTCTCTATTCAAGTTGTGACCATTGTCTTGGAGAGTCTTAATCTGAAAGAAATCTCTTTTGCTCTGTGAAAATAAAAGGGGAGAAAAACAGAAAAAAACACAAGATAACTGACTAGTTTCTTTCAAATTGTGAGTGGGGAATTTAACTTTTTAGTTCTAGGTAAAAGTCAGGAGCTAACTAGGATGTGTTGTAGAGTGCAGTGGGGAATTAAGTTACAATATGAGCAAATCTGAGGTCAGAGGGAGAAGGGAAGAGATGACTCTTAGCTTTTAATGATGTGTGTTCCTCAAGTGTTAAGGTAAATCAACATGTCGGAACATTACTGCTGTGCACAACAGAATAATTTCCAAAAGAAAGACATTTTGGCACATAGTTTAAGTCAATTAATGTTTTTCGACCTAAATTTCTATCATATGAGAAATAATTTTTCATTATACCTACCTCTACAAAAGAGAGCAATTTGATAGAGTCTTTCTCTGAGAATGATGCTAGAAACATAACACACACATTTTCTCCTATTGTGGAGCATGCATGCTTTTTATTTATTCTCAAGTAGAAGTGAATCAGTTGAAAAATTTTGCTAATTATCATTTTCTACTCTAATAATAGAAATTTCAGTGTTTTGGCAAATGCTTTCTCTTTCTTTTAATGCAGTTTACTTCTTCCATTAGAAAGGTTCTTTGAATGATGAATTAGATATTTTTCAAATAATATAACATTTTCTTTATAATTGCTTATATTCCTTTATGGTTATTTGATGAGAAGAAGCTCTACTAAATAAATCAAATAAAGAAATAATACATGGCCAAATCCCTTTCCTCAAAACAGAGCCTCTTTTTTTTTTTCAGTTTTTGAGATGCCTCTCCACATTTCCTACATTACTATGTATTTTCATTTATTTATTTATTTATTTATTTATTTTTAAAGATTTTATTTATCTATTTGTCAGAATGAGAGAGAGAGTGAGAGCGAGCACAGGCAGAAGGAATAGCAGGCAGAGGTAGAGGGAGAGGCAGGCTCCCTGCTGAGCAAGGAGCCCACGTGGGACTCGATCCCAGGATGCTGGGATCATGACCTGAACTGAAGGCAGATGCTCAACCAACTGAGCCACCCAGGTGCCCCAATATTTTCTTTCTTTTTTTTTTTTTTTAAGATTTTATTCATCATTTGACAGAGAGAGAGAGAGAGAGAGAGCACAAGTAGGCAGAGAGGCAGGCAGAGAGAGGGGGAAGCAGGCTCCCTGCTGAGTAGAGAGCTCGATGTGGGGCTGGATCCCAGGACCCTGAGACCATGACCTGAGCTGAAGGCAGAGGCTTCACCCTCTGAGCCACCCAGGTGCCCCAGCTTGGAGATGTTCTGATGCTCTTCAGTAGAGCCCACACCTAACCAAACCCACATTCATTTAATGGTTTACTTATACTTCAGAGATTCCAAAGTATAGATTTTCATCAAATTTTTAAAAATTTCATCAAAATTTTTAAAAATCTCATCTTTTTGTGATAAAACTTGACTGTGAATACTACTTAGAGAATAACTCGAAATTCGAAACATTTTAAATTTCTTTAGTCAACCATCCACAATAGAAAATTGTAATTAAATTGTAAGATCTAGAATTTAGAAATAATACACTCAGATTCTCTCTATAAACCTCAGACATGCAGAAAAGCCAGCAGGTTTTGTAGTCAGCTCTCATACTGATTGGCCAGCTAACTCTCCGTTTCCCAGATCAGATGACTTGCTACAGCCCTGACTCTTTCTTCCGACTGAATCTCACTTTCTCTGTAATTTAATCTGTATTAGTCAGTCCTGGTTTTTGGGGAGTGGGTTTTTTGAGAAGTATGGGAAAACCCATATTTTGGGGGGAATTAATTTCCTCTACCATTATCTTTGGGTTTGGTGGTTTTAATGTGAGTTTTTGATGAAAATGACTTGGTGGATAGGCCTCTCATCATACTCGCCACATTGTAAGAGTCTGCTAAATTTAGATCTCTCTCCATATCTCCTTTCCTGTGTTCCATAACACATGGTGACTGATTAAAACATAACTGAGCAAACTTCCTTGAGGCACACGGTTTCAAAAATTAAAGGATGCTAAAGGGTTAACTACTTTTTTGAATTGTTGGAACAATTATTTTCTTAAAGTTTGTTTAGCATTTAATGAAGGGCTTCTCTTATCATTTATTTTGCAAAGTACAGATCCCTTAAGGGAATGGATTTTAGCTTTTGCTCTTGATCCCAACCTGCAGGGGGCTCTGAATATAGCCCCATTCATACAAGGTGATGATGGTGAGGATGATGATGGTGGTGGTGATGGTAGTGGTCTTAGTGGTTCTGGTGACGGTGAGGGAGACTAGGAGAAGAGGGAAAGAAAGTATAGAGAGGGAAGAAAGATGTGGAAGAGGAGGAAGAAGAAAAAGATGATGTCAACTATTCAGTCTAAAGGAAGGAGGAATCCTTTTCCAAACAAGAACAGATCTCACTGCATTTCAGTCCTTTTCTAAACAAGAACAGATCTAAACCTAGCTTGGAAAAATGCTGCCACGACTCCATTTTGTGTCCTTAGATTTGAATTAAAAGAAGTCTTTGATTCTTTGAGCTAAAATACAGTTTGCTAGCAGCCTTCATGAAAATGAATAGATATTCAATTTTATTATTAAAGAGCCTACATAGATATTGCATTACAGTTCCAGCAATTAAGTGAAATACATTGAACCCTCAAGTTCAGCAGATGGTTCCTGAAACCTGGGAGGTTAGTCTCAGAACATTTTATAAGATGCGAATAAAGAAAATAATATAGCATAGTGGTGTCTGAACTTGCTGACCCTAGGCCCTCCATGTTCATTGATAAGTGTTGGTCGAGGAAAACAAAATTGCTGAAGAAATACCAGTTTAAAATCATAGAGGACAATTTAGTAAGATAAGGTCTTTATAAAGCTCTATCCAGTTAGTTCATTTTCAGGTTCATAAATTTAAAAGCTAGCCTGTCAATGATTAACAATTCCTTTGCCATCTTTTATGCTTTTGGTTTTTATATTTTTACCAGTATGCGACCTTGAACAGTTGCCCGAGAGTGTGGTTGTGATCCAGGCATAGTGTGAAAGCTCTAATCAATGGTATGTGCGGAGGGTTTCTCGCAGTATTTGAAGGATCATCTCTTCCTCCCTGCAGTTCTAGTGTACGAGTATTTTGGCATACTAACCTCTAATTTATGCTTTGGGATAAACATGTGATATCCTTGTTGGGCAAAATTGAGAGTGGGTCCCTCCTGAACATGTAGAATTTTGTCGTGCTTTATATGCCAGGTATATATAGTCAGGCCAAAAAGTATAATCTTGAAAAAAGACTGTTTTTTTTTTTTGTTTTTTTTTTTTAGATTTTATTTATTTATTTGACAGAGAGAAATCACAAGTAGTCAGAGAGGCAGGCAGAGAGAGAGAGAGGGAAGCAGGCTCCCTGCTGAGCAGAGAGCCCGATGCGGGGCTCGATCCCAGGACCCTGAGATCATGACCTGAGCCGAAGGCAGCGGCTTAACCCACTGAGCCATCCAGGCGCCCCAAGACTGTTTTTTTATATATTTATAAATATGTGAATTTAATCATCCAAGAGGTGGTGAACACTTCCTTCTGGCCTTGATCTCTACAACATGAAAGACTTGGGAGTTGCTCATAAATGAGATAGATGGCTCTCTCATGATGATGTGTGGTTGTGTCATCTGTATATCTAGGGGTGCTGCCATTTTTACGTGATTATTAAATAGGTTTTACTCATTGTTTCGGGCAAGCTGGAGAGGAGAGTTTGTACACACTCCCAGATCTGTCATCATCATGGTATCTGGCCTGTGCTCTAGTGCTTGAGGCTCTATCAGACTCTGCAGTGGTGCAAAAGCAACACCGTTATTACCTACTGGTGTTGAGGTCTCTTCAGGCAGCTGGATTCTACCTGCCTCTCTCCCACCACACACTGCATAATTTTTAGAAATATTAAAAATACAGAGTCTGTATTTAAATCTAATATCCTCTGCTTAATAAGAAAAATCGATTTCGCTACCAGTCCATTCCATCTGTATCAGATTCTTAGCGCATCTCCTCCTGTTTTGTTTTGTTTTTTAAAGATTTTATTCCTTTATTTGACAGAGAGAGATCACAAGTAGGCATAGAGACAGGCAGACAGAGAGGGGGGAAGCAGGCTCCCCACCGAGCAGAGAGCCCAATGTGGGGCTTGATCCCAGGACCCTGAGATCATGACCTGAGCAGAAGGCAGAGGCTTAACCCACTGAGTCACCCAGGTGCCCTCTCCTTCTGTTTTTGACATAACCTCTTTGCTTCAGCCTTACGTATTCAAAGACATTCATCTTTAAATGTATTGGGTAAGTTGTGGCTTACTTAACTATATTGTAGATATATTAGGTTGAACCATACCACATTGCTAATCTTAGACAATTTTCAGCTGCAAAAAAGTCGTATTTCAATATAGCTATACTGTTAGTGTCTGCATTTATGAAACTTTTTAAATATGTTCATCATTTCTCTTTAGAAAATAGAAAATAATACATGATGGGGTATAATTAAGATTTGCATATTATATTTACATGGAGTATGGGAAGCTCATCAAACTTTCTATAAATTCTTCGTGAGCTCATTAACTTGCTGTGTCCCTTTTAACAAAAATTGGCAAAATGTTTGGAGATATTATTGTTTGGTGCATTCATATATGATGGTGGAAGCTAGCATTTTTCTCATTTTTGAGGTCATGTGACCTCAACGTTTGTTATTTTAGGGACTTCTTAAACATAGTGCTAAATTAAGATGTATGGTTTATTTTGTCTGTCTCAGAGAAGACAGCATGTCCTTTCATCTAGAGAGTGAAATATCTGCTTTGTTTTTCCCTGGATAAATAACACCCCCAAAATTATTTTTTATCTATATTCCATCATTCAATGGAATCTCATCTCCCACAAGCTGAGAATGCAATTCTGCCATGGGTGGTTCTTATATCATCTAAGATAAGTTTACAAGGCTGTTTGTGATCCTGGAGGGACAAACAATTACATACCACTTTAATAAGGAATGTAAGCCAGACATTAACTTAAACTATTACCTTTTTGGTTATTTTCATGTTTTATTGTACAAGAAAGAGAAGCCTTCAATGAAGGGTCTTATCATCTATGTTTTAGAAATACTATGAAGCCATCATTTAGGCTTTGGAGTAGACAATAATTAAGGACAGCACTGAAGAACACTGAAATGCCCATTACTTAATGTAGGTATATATAATTTTCCTTGTAAATTTCTTATATGTGGGTATGAGGGAAAAAAATGAGAATGGATAGGAAAGCATGAACTGCACCCGATCTTGCTATAGAATGGACTGACTTCTTTTATTTTCTTTTATTTATTTATTTTATTTTTGGACTAGATTGTTTTAAATCAGTTTTGTCCCAGAGGGTGGAGAGTCCCATCCCTAATTTAGATGATTTCCATTCAGTACAATTAATATAACACTAATATTACAAAAAAAAAATTGACTTACATACGTTTGGTTAGCATACATTGATTAAGTGAAGCAGTTTATTTCTCCAGCCAAGATTTTGGGTTAGCTTTGGTACATGTGTAATTTTATTTTGGTTGCATTTTATATATTCTGTTTAGCTATTTATGTTCCATTTTGTCAAGTCTCAAGGAAGATTCCTTTTCAATTTCTGTGACAGTGTTTAATCATCTACCGCAAATTACAGTTCTTGAGATCATTTGATCTTGACCACATAGAAGTCTATGTAATTTTTTTTTGTAATTGTATTCTTAGGGTCATCTTATTTGAAACAAAAAATTTTCATATTTCTTTTAAATTCATTATTAAAAATGCATGCTGCTTAAGAAACCATAATAAGGTGAATGAAAAAAAGAACTAAATCTGAAAAATACCTGAATCATGTTCATATCAAAAGTGTTCTGCTTATACATTTTGACTAAGGGAATTTTGTTTGTTTTTGGAAAATATGTCCTATTTCTAGGGTGACAAGGATAAGTCTTTTGGAGGTATCTATTGGACCTCAGCCCTCTCCCTCACTACAATATTAAAATTTTTACTTTTGTATATAAAAGTATCAATATCTCTCTTCCCTATATGGTTTTACTTTGTGACACTCAGATTAGTCTTTTTTTTCTTTTTTAAAGATTTTATTTATTTATTTGACAGAGAGAGTGTACAAGTAGTGGGTGCAACAAGCAGAGGGAGAAGCAGACACCCCGCTGAGTAGGGAGCCCAATGTGGGACTCCATCCTAGGACGTGAGATCATGAGCTGAGCCGAAGATAGCCGCTTAACTGACTGAGCCACCCAGACGCCCCAGATCAGTCTTTTTTCTAAGTTGAGGTTCTTCCAAAGCTGTTTTCAGTTGATTCTTAGCTTCATGGCAATGTCTAGTGGTTTGTGGGGTGAGAAGGAGCATGAAAGACCATCAGCTTAAGGAAAAGGTCATTGAATGATGCTGCCCAGAAACGGCACTGGCTCACCATCAGAAACCACGAAAATGAATATATGTTTGGCCAAAACAGAAATGACTTTTATTTCAAAAGAAGGTCGATAGCTAGAAGAGTCTAGAAGGGAGAAGGGCTGAAGCCCAGTGAGGTAGCTGAGGAGAGAAAAGCCTGGGCTCACCCTGAGATACTGAGGAGGAGGAAACCAAACAGAGCTAGAATGCAGGGCTGGGAAGGAATAATGTTGTTCCCCATTTTGAAAAATGAAAAAAAAAAAAAAGGAAGAAAAGAAAGGAGATGTTATTACGTATCAGGCCACTGAAATCTTTGAACTCTCTGCTGGTAACTAGCCTCTGGCAAGGATTTCCAATTTCCTTCGTTTCCTTTTATGTGAAATTCAGCTGAGGATTTGCCAGACAAAAATTGAATACCTCTTTTGGAGCCGTGTAAAAAAATGCATTTTATATTTCCCTTGGTAAAATTACTTTCCTGAGGAAATTCACTCTTTTCTAAGGAGAAAATGTAGGCCACAAAGAGGAAGGAAAAAAAAAAAAATCCTTACATTTCAACTCTGTGCTACATTTGCTCTGTTAAGGAATGGACTCCTGTTTAAGAGCTTAATAGAGATGACACACTAGAGAAGAGTAGCAAAAAATCAGACCTATCTGTGTCAGTAAAAGAGTTAAGCTGCCTCCACACCCCGCCCCCGACCAAAAAATAATTTTGAAGAGTGTTTGTGATGTTTGTAAATTTTTGGTAAGGCAGTGTTCAGTGAATTCGCAAGGAGGGTGGCAGACGCTCACAATTTGTTGTAAGGAACCAAGATGTCGTCCTCCAGATTTCTGCAACCCATAACCAAGGATGGTTTTTTGATGCTCTTTGGATGCAGCAGGACCACAAAGGGGGTGTTCATCTACCCTGTTTAATCAGATTATAAATGTGAATTGGGTGCTATTATAACATCTGGTTTAAAGATAATCTTACTGTTGAGTTTTACTGAGTTCCCGCAAAAGTTATTAAATAGTAAACCAACAACCTTTGTGAGAGGTGAGGTGATGGCTTTGGCTGAAAGTGTTGGAAATAAATAACTTAGAAGAATGATTATTAGCTGCACTTTGCATTAGACATGCTGCTTTGTTGCCTTTGGGGTTTCTGTATTGTCTTAAGTTATACAAGTTGTGGTAGTACCCTAGTCTAATAGAGAAGTTTTCCAGCTCGGGTTTGCTTGAATAGCACCTGTTTTAGGTGTGTTGAAACGTAGATTTCTGTCCCTCCCTCTGCTTCTGATCTCAGTTTCTGATTCAGTAAGTCTGGTGTGGAGCTCAAGAATCTGCATTTCAAACACTTTCCCAAGTTTACTGTAGCTGCCAATCCTGGGACCACAGATAGAGAACCACTGGTCTGGTAGATCATTGCCACTGCGTAACACTCACGGTGAATTTCCCAACTGAGATTTACAATTTATATATCAAAATATGGATATTATGGATTCGAAATCCCAAAGCCTGAGAGGAAAACATAGTCAGAGATGGCAGTCATTTAAAATGAGAACTTTCTGGATAATAACCCCCCAATTTTGCTTTTGAAAATCAAAAGGATTTTTGAAATCTATGATCATGTGCATAAGCTCTTGATTACTTCAAAAAGTGATGTGAAATGTGGAATGAGACACAGCCTTCCATCTGGATGATTCAGTAGATCTGGGAGGAAATTATAATCATGGGATGAAGGGGGAAATTGACTGCGATAGGAAACTTAGAGTTACTGAAGATGCTAATGCATGAAACAATGAAACCGTTCTCATGTATTCAGTGTATGTGGGAGCTCAGTTGCTTAGGGGGAGGGTCTAAACATTGATTCTTTGTCACCCCTGGACTCTCTTGAACTGTTGCTGCAATTAATACCAAAGTTAGTCTCACTAGCTATTTAACAAACATCATAAATAAATTTTATGTCAGAGGTCATGAAAGATCCAATAAAGGCCATCTCTAAACATAGCAAAATGGTTATAAATCTTGTAACTAGGGTGACAAGGCATTTTTAATTCACAAATTAAATTAAATGAATGTTAAAATGCTACTGTTGAGATCCCAGTTATTACCATGTGTTATACAGTTATCTGGTTTTTTGCATTCCTCTGTTCAAATATACATATATTTTCTAGAAGAAATAACTGAACATTTTTCACACATATGATGTCAGGCTAGTTAATTTTTCTAGAGAAGAGAACTCTTAATAATCTGAGGTAATTATTTTACTGTGAAAAAAGTGAAGACACAGGCCTAACACATACAAAACATAGCTCGGGACTTTATAGGAATTGGTGAAATTATTGTTTTGGATTAGGACCACTTTCAAAGTGAATTCAGTACGTACTGGGGACGAAATGCCTGTGGGAACTTATTACATAGCTCATTAGTTCAAAAGTAAACAAGCAAACAGTTTGTACCATGTAAGACCTTAAAGGCTATGCCTTCCATTTAGTACTGCCCCTAAGAATTACACCTCGTTACCTACTGCAGGATTCCCAGATGTGAATGTCACAGTGGAATTATGATCTGTTTTTGGTAAACACAATGTAAAAGGTTTGTGAATGCAGTAGAATGGCAAATGGCTTATATTCTAACTTCTACATAGTCACAGTGAAAATCATCAGCTGCCAGAGGGAAGGTAGTAGAACCACCAGAACCTTCAACTATGGCTTCCAGTCCCAACTCTGTCACATGCTGGCCATGTTTCTTTTCACACAACTAAATTCTGATCAACAGACTTTATTATATCATCTATAAAATAAGAAGAATAATGTCTATATGTTGGGGTTGATACATTATTAAAAGGATAATTTTATAAATTATCTATATGATTGGCACAGCTTGGTAAATTGTAGACAATCAAGTGGGTTTTTATTAATCTTTTAGAATATATTATTATTTTCATTTATTATGTTATATTGCCTCCCTATCCATGCTAAAATCCGTCTCAAATCTCCAAGTTTTTGTGATTACACTTAGATAATTATTTTAGAATGACTGTGTGCCAGCCACTCTTCTAAGTACCGCTGAACAAGGCAGACTAAATAATGGGTCTTTTGATGTGGAAGTTGAGATAGATTGCAACCTATACAATATCCAGATGTAAATAAATATATAAGTAAGAAGCTATCAATGATATGCTTACGAGAAAATCAGAGTAACCTGTTAGGAAGTGGCTGGATTGCATCCAAGCTGTTGACTATAGCCATGGTCTCATCTGGAGGCTCCGGCATGGGAGTGGGTCTGCTCAGCTGCTTAGTCACATGCCACCTGTGGACAGGCTGCAAGTTCTTAAACATGGGCCTCACCACAAGGCTGCCTCATGATACAGTAGCTGGCTTCTCCTGGATAGAAGAGACATTGGAAGAGAACATGCAAGATGAAAGCCGCAGTGCTTTTGTAATGTAGCTTGGAAACAACATTCCAGCACTCTGACATAGTCTGTACATTAGAAGCAAATCAATAAAGGTAGCCCTTATTCAAGTGGAAGAGATTGGGAAAAGCTTGAATGCCATAGGCAGGGGTCACCGAGGACCATCTCAGAAGGCTGTCTGCCACAGATACACATAAGGGCCTCAAAAGCAACATGTCCAGAATGGAATTTATCCATTTACGCAGAATCCTCTCTCCATACGTTGTTTTCAAATTCTGTCACTATTTATATATGCTGTCTGCAAACCTGAGAGCCTGGGTGGTCACTATTAATACCTTCCACGTTCTCATCATCCGATTGGTCATGATTCGCTTGTCCTTCAGGAATGTCTCCTAATGCTGGCTTCCCCTCTTCTTGTTCAGTTGCAGCCTTAAGACTCTTGATTAATTCTTGCCATAGGCTATTATGAGCAATTTGATTGAAAAACATGCTTCTCATAAAGATGTTGATATATGAAAATGTTTTGAAAGGTGTTGGGGATGGACAATATTTCAATTTTCAGAAAGATAATAAAAAACACAAAACATTTGGAAAATAATTTGCTCTTACTTATGAAAGTGTGTGTGTGTGTGTGTGTGTGTGAGAGAGAGAGTGAGAGAGAGAGACTAAGAAAAAGACAAAGACTGAGAAATATGAATGGCCCTATTTTGTGGTAAATATTTCTCTTGTGTGTTTTAGAGTGGTCTTTCCATTTTACTATTATTATTCTGAGTAGTCTCCATTAGGCAAGAGATCACTGATGCTCTTCTCCCTTACCTAAATTAAGATGATTATAATCAATTCTTGAGTTCAATTTTAACATGTAAAGCTAGTGTCTCAGAAATAAGTCTTCCTTTACATATAAGAACATTTATACAGCATATCCAAGAACTTTGTAAGTTCATAACTGGGAATAATGAAGGGAGTTCCAAATTCTGTGGCTGTCACTGGTTGACTGGGTGGCATATGGCGAACTACTTAATTTCCATGACCTTCATGTTCCTATTTGCAATGTTAAGAAAATGCCCTAGAGTTCCTTATCTATGTTTGTATTAATTTTAGACGTTTTTTGAACCCAATATTTTCAAAGGTAATGTAAGAACATTATTACATTCTTGTTATCTAACTAGAATATCTTTTCTATTCATTCATTTCATTTATATGTAGTTTTTTTTCATAAAATAACCTTACCTGTCATCCAGTGTTATTTACAAAATAAAATCATCTGAGCCTCAATATTCTGTTGGCCAGCAAATAGAGATTATACATGGAATGATTATATTAAAATGGAATCTCTAATCCAAAAACACATGAAATATCTATCAGAAAAGAAAAATAGAAACATTCATATTTTATTCATTCTCTATCTCTCTCCCTCAGATATGCACGTGTGTGTTCACACACACACTTACACAACAAAAGCAAATTATTATAAATATAATAAAAGAAATGGTCAAGTGAGAGTAAAATGTTTTTATATTATATATCTACAGAATTAGTCCACACATTTCTTTCACTGCAGTGCTGGGATTTATGCTGGCCTTGTTTTTCTTTATAAGAAGGAACAATTTATCTTTTTTTCAATTAAGAGGTGACTTCATCATGTCACAAAATCGTCCAACCCATAGCTTTTGTTGTTCTTGCTTTTGAACGAAATAAAGACTTTCTTAAACGGTAGTTAACAGGATTATACAGTTTAGCCTATGCCTTCATAAACTTCTATTCTATTGTATAGAATTGAGATAATTTCTCTATTTGGTAATTTCCAGTTTGGAGAATATGGGCCTTTATACCATACATAAGTAAATGCCCCAGTGGCATTTGCTTTTGTAGAGAAAGTGAAGCTAAATACTTCATAAAATAAACTCATAAGGGCAATAACCAAGGCAAAAGATTCAAGCACCATACTTATAGTATAATAAGTGATACAGCATTCTGATTATTTAAAAAATTGATGGTACTTTCAACACTTGCAAATGTCTCTATAGTGCAATTTCAGGAAATAAATCTCATTAATCTATCAGTCCCCTTATTTTGCTGGTGAATTTGTTGACAGATAGTAATTGGGTCACTGTATTGAAATGCCCCATGTAAGCTCAGAATTCTCTGTGTAGGTTGGCATGACAACCATAGTGGTCGATTAAACATGCTCAGAAATTGAGAAACTGTGCTTCTCAGAAGATGGTAACTAGATGAGGAATAGAAAACTGTCCAGAGAATGGCAAAATGGAGAGAAATTTCTAAGAATTGCTTTGAATGTGCCATTCTGTATTGATTTATGTCATATTAATAGGATAAACATAATACATACAAAGACCTAGATGTTTAAAAATCACTTAGATGATTGAAATATATCATTGATTTTGCGTGGATTTTAAAAAGAATAGGTTGGGGCATCCCTAAAATATTAAGTACTCTTTCAGAGAAAATGCGAATATTACTCAGAACAAATGGAATTGCTATAAATGGTAATTTCTATTCAACTCTTTCCCTTTTAAGCCCTTCCGTGAAGCACATGGCAGATGACATACGCAGGTGGCAGAGATTGGCGTCCTGGCACAGAGACGCTGCCTTCGCGGGCCAGCACTGCCATGGAGCTCTGGACGGGAAAGAGAGGGAAGGGATAAGTCATTAGCAAGACAGGCAGAGCTGGAGCAAGACTGGTGGCATGGCTCACTAACAATCAGCCTAAGACAAAATTTTTAGGTAACAAATAGAAGCAAGTCTTTATAATCATAGAACACTTCCTATTTTTTGCCATTCATTTCTTTTTTTATGACCATTACCTCAGACAACTCTTAGAGTAGGAGGAGAAGGCATCAACAACCTAGCAAGTTTGTTTTTTTTGTTTTTTTGTTTTTTTTTTTTAGCTTGATGCTATTTGGGGAATAAAGTAATAAAGACAAGATAAAATGGACATAACAGATGTACTGTATCCATAACTCAGTAAAGGTGCCAAGACAATCAATATATGTGAAGTCAATGAAGGTGGCATATTTTAATTTGATTCTTCTTTATTAGTATGCTTGTATGGAAATTCAAATATGGATGTTTTGATGAGGCAGTGAACAGAATATAAATATCAGCTATAAAATACGTAATTTTGCCTAGGCTATTATCATTTCAAAAGTCTCATATTGAAAGGAATTTTAAAAATTGGGATCCCTTTTAACATTTTTGAGAGGAGGAGATATTACAGATCATCTTCATTCTACAAAAGGAAATTAACTGTGTAGGATTAAGGAGCTAATTAGTGACAGAACTAAGCCTAAAACCCTGCTGGCCTCATTCACATGCAGGCTCTTTTTATAGCACTGTGGTGCCTTCTAATCCCGCTACCATCCATACTGTGGTCAAACATGATAATGCCCTAGTTCCATGAGCTGTCCATTTAGTGCCAATGAAACCAATACTGTTGGCCCGGTGAATTTTATTTCGGGGGTCCTCATTTTCTTTCTATGTCAGAGTTTCTTCTCTGAAGCTATCAGCTCTAATTAATTACTTTGTGTGTTTTCATTTATGTTTAATTTTGAATAGACGTATTCATATTTTCTCTACATCTACAGGTCTGATTTGTTCATCAAGAATGATCAAAAGATGGTTAGGGTTAAGTATTTCCTCATCATTGGTTGGGATTTAACAATCAACCCCGAGAAAACAAAATCAACCTTGGAAATTACCCTGTAATGTTAAAGATAGACGTTTCTGTAACATTCTTATTTATGCCTATGCCAGTAATTAACAGTAATAAAATCTGGCTTCAGTTTGTTTTAGAACTGTTTCCCTCATTAAATTTCTAGTTTGGAGGGGGTAATGGTTTTGTCTTTCTTATATTGTCCTCCTAATGTTTTGGTTAAAGCCTTACAATGGGGACTCAAAAATGTTACATTTAAAAAATCAGTGTGCTGCATGTTTTTATTTTATGTTTGTTATTTCGGTGAACGGCTACGAACTGAATACATCTTACCAATTTGAAGATAATTCTTTGAGGAAAAAAAACATGTTTTCCTTGATATCCAGATTGAAAACACCCCTCTCCTGCCCTCTCTTTGTTTTTTTTTCTGACATATCGGTAAAGCTTCTTTGTTTTCATTCTTTGGTTCTTTTCAGTTCTGTCCTCCGACCTTTCTCATTTTCCTTTCTTTTCCAAGTCTCTTCTCTGTCTTGTCCTTCCCTGTTCAGATCCAGCCCACTCTCCCAGTCTTCAGTGGTTCCGTTCGATTAACAGACATCAGTGAAAATCCATAAAAGGAGAAGGGGGGTGGGGGGGAGCAGGGCGGGCCAGAGGAGAGATGTGCTAGAAAGTAAAAGCTGAAATGAGAAATGGGAAGAGCGTAGATAGAGAAAAAAAAAATAGGGCAAAAGGGATAGAGCAGTGGACAGGAATGCAGTTTTTGTTGGTTAACACTTCACAGCATATATCTATAAAAGTATTTTTTTCATTCTTTATTGGATTCCTTCATTCCTTCATTCATCACTTCATAAATATACAGTGGGCACCCACTTTGTGCCAGCCATAGATGAACTGCTCAGGACGCAGCAGTTACAGACACACACAAAAGCACAAAGTCCTATATTCCAGTAGATAAAAACTTAGTTTAAAAATGGTGCTTTGTATGGCTTATGAATATCCTTATTTCAGAAGTAAAAGCAAAAAAAAAAAAGGTTTTTCAGAGAATTATGTCTTGGATAGATTAAATTTGTTTGAGGATGAAAAGCTATATCCAGTAGGCAGTTCAATGCATGGATTCAGGATGGAGGAGAGAAATCTGCATTGGAATTTTGCATTTTTAAGTTTTCAGTAATTATGTGATCATGGATGATATTGGTTTGAACAAGTCAACACGAAGGTATTTGTAGACCCGTAAGGGGCCCCGAACAGAGATTGATAGCAAACACTATTGAAGGAGGCTGAGTATAAGAAGGAGAATGTTAAGTTGCCAGAAGGGATGTGTTGTGTCCTTGAAGGAAAGAATGAGAGAGATCACAAAGGAAGAAGAGACCAGGGGTATCACACTTCCATGACAACCAGCAAGAGAAAGTCAAGGGTAACTTTGATGAGGGCGGTGTCAGCTAAACCTTCGAGTGAATTTTTTCTGTGGTATTTCTGTGAGGCCCATCCTACCTTACATTATCACAGTTTTAAGATATATACTAATACTTGGTATGTCTCATCCTGTGAGATGAATGTTTTTTTCACATTTTTTCCTGTCTTCTGTCTTTGATATGGTAGGGAATTGAATATAGATTTATGTCAAGGGCAAAGAATGGGAGTAGTGGAGAAACTGAAACAGAAGAAAATAGCCCTCCATTCTAGGCCAGTGGGAAGCAGGTAGAGAGAGAGGTCAGTTGTAGGAGGTGCTGAAATCTTTGTGTGTTTGGAAAGGTTAATAAACACTTTTCAAGATAAACCAACCACAGATTTTTTTTTTCTGTCCCTATTTAAAGAGTGAAGCTTAGATTTGTTTCTTGAACACAAAGAAGGAGGATTTTTCTAAGTCTCATGTGTCGTGTGTTTGATCTTATATTCTCTGTCAGAGAAAGCACAGTTGTGGTGAAATTAGTCCAGAGGTTTTGGGCAGGATGGATTGGAGGATCAGAGTCAGAAGGTTGGTGGTTGTATCAGCTAACCCCAGATAAAGGCTATACATTGAAAGGATTCAATTGATTCAAGGAAATATGGTGACCAAAATAGATGAGAAACATGGTGTCTCCAGGCCAAAAGAAATACTTGCACTTTTATCTGTTAAGTAGTTAGTAACAGCAGCCCAACAGTGCCTGACAGATGTCACTGTGTTTTCTGTTGAAAGTTAAAAATATCTAGCAGTCTCCTGTGAGTTCCCTGAAGCTCTGTGAGGTGACTTGGGTCACACGTTGGAAACCATAGGTTAATGCTGTGTGTTCTCATTTCTTCTTTTGGTATCAGAACAAATACTGCTCTCTGTCGTAATTGCTTGGTGATTTTCAGCCCTTTTGCTGGACTGAGTCTGCAGACTACACAAGCAGAGGGCCACATCCTTCTAGCCCTTCATTGTATCCCCTGCGCCCAGCATGGTGACTGGCTTGTGGCAGGGGGTCAATAACAAGTTGTCGAATTCATCCAAACTGTGAGTAGGTTAATCTCGTTAGTGTTTATATAAAATGCTAATTTATCTGTGTGTGTTTTTGAAGCCATAAATAAATTTCTGGCAGTTTTTTTTTTTTTTAAGATTTTATTTATTTATTTGACAGAGAGAGATTACAAGTAGGCAGAGAGAGAGAGGAGGAAGCAGGCTCCCTGCTGAGCAGAGAGCCCGATGCGGGACTCGATCCCAGGACCCTGAGATCATGACCTGAGCCGAAGGCAGCGGCTTAACCCACTGAGCCACCCAGGCGCCCCTGGCAGTTTTTTTTATTGGATTCATTGTTACAGTCTGTGTGAGATCTGTTGACAACGTATGAGTAGAATGAATGCAGGTGCTAAAAAGGATTGTTTTCCTGCGTCTGCATAAGAGAAGGTGAATTCGATGAATGATCAGTTTGGGTACACTTTTGAGGGAATTGTGGTAGACAGGAGAATAATAACTGTAACAATAGTAAAAATTCACATAATACACTTAACTCATCTTATTCTCCAAACAGCTGTAGGAAGGATGATGCTTAATAAAGAAACCCCAGAGTTAGTGATTGAAAACAACAGTTATTTTTTTTCTCTCAGAGTTGTGTGGATTGTCTGGTTCATTCTTCTCCTCCATGTGACACTGGCTACCAGATCCTGGGACACCTGCAGTCATCTAGGGTCTCGATTGGGCTGAAATGTCCAAGAGGACTCAGTTGATGCTGGCGCTTGGCTGACACTCTGTCCACAGAGACTTCTGCACCAGTGCACCTGTGTGTGGCCTCTGTGTGTGACTTGGATGTCTCACAGCATGGCGGCTGGGTTCTGAGAGGGAGTCTCGGAAGAGCAAGTACTCTCAGACACCCAGGCAATAGTCAACAAGGATTGTTGCAATCTAGCCTCAGAAATCTAAGAATTCCTCTTCTGCCACGTTGCATTTATAAAGGCAAGTCACCAAAGTTAACCCAGATTCAAGGGGAGGGGTATTAGAGCCCACTTCTCAGTGAAAGAGGCAGCATGCATAAGAAGAGAGGAAATGAATTAAAAGTGGCCATCTTTGACTCTCTGTTACACGCAGTTACTATTATTGTTCTTATTTTAGAAATGAGGTCATAGAGTCATGGAGAGGTTGGTGACTTAGTTTCACAGCTGAGAAATGCAGCAGCCAGGATTCAAATTCACAGAATCTGCTCCAGAGTCTGTGCTCTGCATCATGACCTGTACTGCCTCACCTCTGGCAATCCTGTTCACTGTCATGCATGATTACACACACACACGCACGCACGCACACATACACATGGACACACACATAGACATTCAGCATATGTAGAGCTCATGATGGCAGTAATAATGCCTATAATACTTTGGTTTTACATCATTTATTAAAGTTCACATTGATTATTTCATATACACATAGAATGAATTTTTCTTCAGTAGTTTAATGTTGAAATAATTTTAAATTTAGAAAAACATTACAAGGATAGTACAGTCATCTTGCATGTCACCCAACTTCCCCCAATTCTTACAGAAACATGGTACACTTATTAAAACTTAGAAATTGACATCAACACACTAAAGACTTTTTGGATTTCTAATGCCGTTTAATGTTCTCAGATCTAACCTAGGACATGAACTTGCATTCAGTCCTATCTCCCTAGTTTCCTCCCATGTGTGATGGTGTTTCAATCTCTCCTTGTTCTGTGTGATCTTGACATTTTTGAACAGTTCTGGTCAAGTGTTTCAAAGAATATCTCTTATTTGGTGTTTGCATGATGCTTTCTCATGGGCGTCATGGGTTCTGGATTTTGAGGGTGAGTACCACAGGGATAATATTAACATTGATTGCTTGGTTCTGGGGCTGTCTACCAAGTCGCTTTTCTGTAAACTTCCTGTCCTTCCTTCTCTACTGTATTCATAAAATGCGGGTCATTAAGTCCTTCCTATACTTTAGGAACTCCACTCATGCTCCGCCCACTGGAGGAAGTGATATTTAAAAATTTGTGAACATGTTAGAATGACCACCTCCGTTCATAAATATTTCAGAGACAGCCTCTGAAGCTATGCAAATATGATGCCACTCATAGAAGGAATTTGAACTTCTCTAGATTAATCCTGATTTTTCTCCTCAGATTTGAACTTGTAGCAATAAAATTTATTTTTATAATTATTTAATATTTTGTCTGTAAATGCTGTGGTATAGTGTCACAAAATGAAGGACCAAACCATAATCCAAGTAATTTCTTATCAACCTATGTATTCCCTCATATAATCTATTTACTAAAGTATAAAACATATTTAAAGTATATCGTTCATAAAATTTTATCCATGTGTTTTTTTACTAGCTTTGCCTTAATGAATCACATCAAAATATGCATTCATCTTATATGCTTATATCAAAGTGTGTAATTCTATGCAAGTGTTAGGCTTTAATGTTGTGCTTGAATAAACTCTGGATTGTTTTAAGTCATTAAGTTTTCTTTCTGTATTATAAAATTGGTTTTCTACAAATACCAACTTTCTTAATTTAATTTATGGAGCATTGAAGTCAGAAAAAGTTTTTAAATTTCTGATGGAAACAGAAATATACCACACTTATCATAAGTAAGTCACAAGTATTCAGTTCTTTTCTTAGTCCTTAAGAAACTATCCTAATCATAGGATTCATATGACTTAATCTAAGATTCTATTTTAAATTAGTTTTTTTCTATACAGATGAAAGTGAGGATGTTGAAGCAGTGTCTGACTATTTAATAATTTGTTTTTAAGCTTAGAACCACTACTGTTATAGCAGAGGAAGGAAACAAAAACATTATTTTGTCAGGTAACAGTTAATTCAAAGTAGTTCTCATTTAAAAAGCAAAACAAGAGGGGCACCTGGGTGGCTCAGTGGGTTAAAGCCTCTGCCTTCAGCTCAGGTCATGATCCCTGGGTCCTGGGATCGAGTCCCGCATTGGACTCTCTGTTGAGCGGGGGAGCCTGCTTCCCCCTCTCTCTCTGCCCGCCTCTCTGCCAAATAAATAAATAAATAAATATTTTAAAAAAAAGGCAAAACAAGAGCATAAGGAAGTACAATTATTATTAAAGTAGGGAAGTTTTGAAAATAATTTAGCATTAGTATTACCTTTTCTGAGTTTTCTTTCATTGTTGCTGATAATTTAGGACAATATATTTTTTCAAATGTATATTAGAGACATTGGTTTTTACCAATTATGCATTGATTTTACTTAATATATTCAGAACAAAACAAATGTATATTTTAGAATGTCAGTCACTGAATCATCATTTCTGTTTGTAAATAGTATTTTAGCAGTTCAAACAATAACATATACTAAGAGAAGAAATGAAAATAATTGTTTTCACTACTTAATTTTGCAAATTATTTGTTAGCTGTGTCCTTAAGGCATATGCAAATAATGCAATTTATGCTATTATGGAATATAAATTATTAAAATATATAATGTAATTTGTACACCTTGTCTATAATTTCTGTAATTGCAGATATTCTGGGATAATAAAGTGCTATTTTTTATTTGGTTTATTCTACTGGTTAATCAAATGTGATGAATTTGTATAGACTGGAGAGTTTTACTCATTTACTAAATTGTTTATCAGAGAACCATCAAACATATAATGATAACATTATTTCTGTCTTCCAAGAACAAATGACTAAGTAGGAGAGAGTCATAAATGTGAACTCCTACCTTATAAGACTGGGTATGGTTTTCTTAGTTTTCTTTCCATTGGGATTTCAGGGAGTTTCCACACAAATGTGATTCTTTTTTTGTGAACGTTTAAGGGTAGTTAAGATTTTGAAAGGTAGAGATTGGTGAGATGATAATCCATCACTCTTCCACTGCTAAGAGGAACAGTCTTAGCAAAAAGCCCACGGTGGGTAAGGAAAAAGAATTTTGAGAAACTTGGAAGGTCCTTGTGTAGAACCAGGGTATATGGAAGAGTAGTTTGTGAAATAAAATTGGGGCCAGATGATTGGAAGCTTTGGGTCTAACCTTTTTAAAAAAAAAAAAAAAAAAACAGCAGAACTTGGTAATTAAGTGATGATGCTTGTTATGGTTGGCACCGATTCAGCCTTCCTACATTCTAGAGCTTGCAACAATCCAATTAGATAGATGCCATGAGGATTTCTACATATTGTAGTTGAGAAACTTGAGGCTTGGACAGGTTTCATTACTTGCCCCTCTGCTCAAAACCATTCATTATAGAACATGACTTTTGGATCTTTATGAAAGTAGGAGTTGTAAAGCCATGCATTAGGAGAGAAGGATCCAGAAATGCACACTGGAGAAGAATTTGTGGTCAGTAAAGAAGTGTTTCCAGCCATCTACATATCTGTTTTGGAATCCTAATGTTAATGGAATAATAAGGATGTGGGGAGATTGGGCAGACAATGTCTCACGGCACTGGCAGAACTTGATAGATGACCGATTGGATGTCTAGGGAGTAAGGAAGGAAAGGACCAGAATCATGGTATGATTTTGATTTGATAGTGATGGACCTCTTACTATGAAATAAAAGGTGAGTTTAATTTTTCTTAATTTATTTTTTTAAAAGACTTTATTTATTTATTTGACAGAGAAAGATCACAAGTAGGTCCAGAGGCAGGCAGAGTAAGAGGGGAGAAGCAGGCTCGCCGCTGAGCAGAGAGCCCAATGTGGGGCTCGATCCCAGGACCCTGGGATCATGACCTGAGCTGAAGGCAGAGGCTTAACCCACTGAGCCACCCAGGTACCCGTGAGTTTAATTTTATACAGGGACTTTGCCCTGGGGAGTCATCCAGATGGCCGTGTTGGGCTGTGTGTATAGGGCCCGAAGCATTTAGAAATGTGAACATGAATCTCAAGTGAAAGATGGAAGATTGGGAAGAAATCCAAATAATCTGAATAGAGACAATAATGAAAGGTTTGGGTTGGAGAATATCAGAGACAGAGACGGGACTGAGGAAGGGATGGAAATTCAGTGCATGTCCATGATCAGAAAACAAAAGGAGTTCAGAAAGGAAGGGGTTTTAGGAAGCTGGAAAGGGCTGAGGACGAGCCCAATGTAATTTCAGATACAGAAATTACGATGTCATTAACGATATCTGAAATGTCTTTCCTCTTCCTGCTTCATAATCTTTGCAACACAGTGGAGGAGCCATGGGTCCCCTGCCCTGCTCCCGCTTCCCTTCATGTCCTCAGGGCATTCACACAGACCACTCAGGTTCCTTTTTGCTGTTTGAGTCTCCAGGGGGAAAATGTATGTGCTTCTGTGGTCTTATTTCCCCACTCTGGGTGTCATTTGAGTGCTGGTATGAAAACGAAGTGAATGTTACGGTTGTCTTGTTTCATTTTTGATTTTTATTACTGTGCCTGAGGCCCGTTGCTTCATTTTTAAGCTGTTTTTATACAACTCTGAGTCATTTGGTGCTGCTGGTGATGAGCTGTGGATTTCATTTTCCTGCATCTCCAAACACCTTGTCCTTCTGGCTGAGACTGAGCGTATGTTCCCGAGATCCCTGAATTCCTCAACCGCAGGCTGGTCTTTTGTGCACGTGTTAGGACTTCACCTGACTCATCTGAGTATTTGGAACTGAAACATTGGCTCAGAACTACCCCCAGAAAGGTGTCTTGTAGACGGGCGACCACAAACTCACTGATTTGGGAGATAGGGAACACTTTGGGAACAGATTGTGAAATTGGTTTCCTCGTTTCTCTAAAGCTTCATGGTATCCAGATAGTCTAGGTATTATTCAGAAAACATTAGCTGTTGTGTGTTAGGGAAATTCAAATTGTCATACAATTTAAGATAATTCCTAAAATATTTTATGGTTAAGCAAAAACAGTGAGGATAAGGAAACAAAGACAGGCGTGAGTGTGCATGTGTTGGAGGTGGCGTTTTTGTACACCCATGCATCGGATGCTCACCACACCTGTATGTTTACTGAACAACCCTTGTTGACCTGCTCTGTGCCAGACTCTTGGGTTGAACAGAAGTGACAGAAAGCTCTGGTCTTGCACATACGTGCTTCCTTTTGCAGACTAAGAACCTGAACCTCAGACAGGTAGTCAATTTATGAGAAGTTAGAGCATGCGCTAAGATGGTGTTTCTTCTGACTACGAAAATGTTCTTTCCACTGAGGGTGCCCCCGCTCTAAGTTGTTGTATGTTACTACAGTTTCATTTTGTTTTCCAAAATGAATACAAATGTATTGTCTCCTTTGAAAGAAGCCACTCTTTTCACAAAGCATATTAATTTTGAACTCCTGTTTCTCCCTTATTTCCTTTGAACTATTTCACCTTCGTATTTCCTTCCTAAGAATATATGGGGACTAGCCTGTTCGGTAAGGTCACACCACTGCCCGAGCTGTGTCTTTGTTGTCAAAGTGAAGAAAGAGCCACAGAGTTGCTAATTTTTTTTTTTTAAGATTTTATTTATTTATTTAACAGAGAGAGATCACAAGTAGGCAGAGAGGCAGGCAGAGAGAGAGGAAGGGAAGCAGGCTCCCTGCTGAGCAGAGAGCCCAATGTGGGGCTCGATCCCAGGACCCTGAGATCATGACCTGAGCCAAAGGCAGCGGCTTAACACACTGAGCCACCCAGGCGCCCATAGAGTTGCTAAGTTTTGTTAAACATATCCCGTTTAACAGAAAAGTCTTTTCAGATGTCTTAATTGATCTTCCGTGGCCTCTGCTTCCAGAGCTGTGTGGAGCAGGTTGGCGCCCAGTCTAGCGTGTGATGGTGGTTTGTATTCTGGAGGGCCACGATGCCGGAGAAGCTGTATAAGAACAGTGCCACTCGGCAAACATGCATTCCCGTTGCCTGCATACGCCTGCCAACTTACCTGGGACGTGCTGGAGTGCCATCCCCTCTCCGAAGCCCTACCTTGTGCTGGAGAAAAGAATGAGGTTGCTCTATAGGGAGCGGCCGGGGAGCATGTTCCCTATGCATCCTCAAACCAAAACAAAATAGAAATCACTCTCCATGCCCATGTTACTTTAAACATATTTTTATAAGTAAAGGTGTATCTGCAGAGCCTTAAAGATCAAATGGTTAGCAGTCATTCGGTCAAGCTAGGTAAGATTAAAAGGCGGTATCATGAGAAACAGCAGTGTGCCCAGGGCTAGATGGAGAACCAGAGCTGGTGAGGCCACGTGCAGAGTGTGAAACCATTCTGCTGTCGTTTTCACAAACATGTTGTGAACTTGATGGCGATCTTTCTGCTGGAATATAATTTTATAGGATGGATTTTACCTCGGTTACCAGCAGAGTTGTAAATAAAGAATTAACGAATTTTATTTTAGTTGTATAATAAAAATGTAATAATATTTATGTTATATGCATATTTATATAGAAATGTATATGCTATTAATATTTGATTATGCTATTGATACATTTACATAATTATGTAATAGATGATGTATTTTATATATAATAATGTTGCTATTTTTTATATATTATGGATCTATATTATTGAAGAAAGGATTAGTAGGTGATCACAATCAAAATGTCATAGCAAGTGGAAAGCAAATTGAGGAATCTTTAATGAGCAAATCTCTGTGCTGTTTGGTTTTTTCTTACCTCCAGTTTTTTTTTTTTTTTTTTGTACTCATCTTAAATATGTAGCTGGACGAGCACAGTAGAACCGGACTATCGGAAAAATGTCGGTGACTGGTTTTAAGTATTGTCCAGGCTTCCTATGATCAGGGTACTAGTTACAGCTTAGATTAAATGCTGCACATTACTGTAGGATAATTCTAACCATGGGAAACCTTGATGCTGTAAGAAAATAGTTCTGGTGGGCCTGCCCTACTGATCTTCTAGTTATGCCCTGACGTCTGTGAATAAGGGTTAGAGCTGAACTGGAGCTGGAAGGAGAGAGAAGTAAGCAGGTGGATGCAAAGCTTTGTGGTAAAAGCAGTGAGAAGCAAGTAAGTAGGTGCTAAGGAAAGCAGTAGACGGGATTACTGCTCTATAAATACCAAGTGTATTCATCAAAGACCTTCTTTTTTTTTTTTTTTTTTTAAGATTTTATTTATTATTTATTTGACAGAGAGAGATCACAAGTAGGCAGAGAGGCAGGCAGAGAGAGAGGAGGAAGCAGACTCCCTGCTGAGCAGAAAGCCCGACATGGGACTCGATCCCAGGACCCTGAGATCATGACCTGAACCGAAGGCAGCGGCTTAACCCACTGAGCCACCCAGGCGCCCTCAAAGACCTTCTTTTAAATGTCAAATGGTTCTTCAAAGAGAATGGGATCTTGTCATTTGCAATGACGTGGATGAGGCTAGAGTGTATTATGTTCAACAAAGTAAGTTGGTCAGAAAAAGGCAAATACCATACAATTTCACTCATATGTGGAATTTAAGAAATAAAACAGATGAACATAAGGGAAGGGGAGAAAAAAGAGAAAAGCAAACCATAAACGACTCTTAACTTTAGAGAACAAACTGAAGGTTGATGGAGGGAGGTGGGTGGGGTTGGGTTGAGTAGTGATACGTATTAAGGAGGGCACTCGTGCTGGGCACTGGGTGTTACATGTAAGTGATGAATCACTAAATTCTACTCCTGAAACCGACATTATACTTGATGTTAACTAACTAGAATTTGAATAAAAATTTGGGAAAAAAAATAGAAAAAATAGAAATGTCAAATTTTTCTTTCTAGTTTAGTTCTATTAGGTAAGTAAAGTGTATAAAGCAAAGACAGTTACAATGATCAGTAATGACAGTTTACAATCTCTCTCTCAGCCTCTGCTCCCCACCCCAAATAGATGGATAAATCTTAAAAAAAAAAAAAAACCCTAAAAAAATTTTTCATTACTTATTTTTCACAGTTTTCCCACAACAGAATGAGATCTGCTTTTTTCTAAGAAAACTGAATAATTTCTGTGCTCTTCATCATCTGTAGATAATATATTGGACACATTATTGAATTCTAATAACATTGGAGTAAAGGCTTAAGATTATATGTTTAATATATTCATTTATGTGAATTTAATATGCTGTTAGGAAGTTAATTCTATTCAAAATTTGCAATGTTTTGATATTTTCTAATTAAAAATTAGAAATTACTAATTACAAAATATGAAGTCTAACCCTGTAACTTACAAGACAAGTAGACATAACACACTTTAGGAGTCTTGAAGAGAAAATTTATATTCTAATTTTTGTACAAATTTAGTAAAGAGGAGAATGTTCCCTCTCTGATAACTTCATGTTATGTAGAGAAATAACTTCATGGGTAAGTTTATATCAATATAAATATATTCCTTATAGAATTTACTGAGCATCTACTATATGTCAGGGAGTAAGATATGTAATTTTATTTATTAAAATTCCAGATTAGGTCATATTGAACCCATTAGCAAAGACTCTGAAAGGCTGAGTGCTGTTTTGTTTATAAAGACAATTAAGCAAAAACCTAGGATCATCAGCTCTAGCCAATAGAGTAGACCACTTATTGAATCTAGTCTCACAGCCAATAATGGCCAGAACTATTCAGTCCCAAGCCTGTCTCCCTACAAAGACTCCCATTGCCATAATGGCAGTGCCCAGTCTCACTGTCTTGCTTCTACTTATTCTCTTCTCTACCACAGTCTTCCCCCACTCATCATTCCATAGCTACGAGGAAGGTCTAAAATAAAATTGGGAGTTTGTAAATGTTGTCATTAAAAATATGTATTATCTTTGTTTCTTCGCTTTGGGGCAAGAATTTCTCAATAGAGAGCTTGCTGTCAGAATTGGAGCTGGTGGATAGGCCTTGACAAGGATGTGGTTTAAAGACGTCCATCCCTACTGGGTCCACCATTTCAGTTCATATACTTTCATTTTCCCTTTGTTTCCAAAACGGCCACTTATTTTACATACCTAATCCTTTGTATATATTAAAATATATTAGCAGTTTTAAAAATTACAGTAGGCGATGGATATGTAAGTGTGAACTTGAATGGTGACCTTCTGTAAGGAAAATGCAACTTTGTTAGGAAACTAAATATACAATGAAACTAAGTATTATTGAGGTGAGGATTCTTACTCTTCCCATTCATGAAATTGATTTCCCAGGGCAGCTTCTCAGTCATTGCTAACTCTTGTCATGCTTCCAAGATCAATGTTTGAATATATTAGAGACTGAGTAAGTTAAAAGATGCTCAGAGATCCCTTACACACCTGACTTTTTTGGCAGCAGCTCAAGTTTTACATCATGAATCAGCACAGTTTGCTCTTTCAGACACTGAGTTTCTGTTACTCCTTCCAGATTGCCTTCCTCACATCAAGGTTGGCTGGGTCTTTGTTTGGAAGCCAAGTGGGAAGATACATTTGCTCTTACTGTCAGTTACATGAAAAAGGCACATTAACCTAATTCTCCGTGGAATTTACATATAAATTGGCTTAACACAGGGGGTAAGTCAGTTCAGAATAGGACACTTTTAGGATAGATGCTTAGATAATATCAAATTGAAATTTTTATCTAAGAAAGTTTTATTAGGGTTCTTGCTGTTTAAAAAGTTCAGCTGGGTACATTTAAAGATCAAATTGGCTTTATTCAATGATTCTTGAATTGGACAGCTTCTCATCTAACAAGTAGAAAGGAGCTCCAAAGAGCCATACAAAATGGGATACTTTTATAGTCAGAAGGGGCAGGGACAAGGAAGAAGTGGCTTACCTCATCTTTCAGGGATGGGAAGGGGTCTATCAGGTCACTTACTACAGCTGACAGGGAATTTTGGACTGACAGGTTGAGATACATTCCTGGAGGAGGATAAAATTGCAGTTAAGTTAGTTTTGGTTTGGTGACATGGCCTTAGCACAAGTGACTCCATTTTGAGTACACACATATACATATATATATGTTGTATATGGGCCCTATATATATGTGTGTGTGTGTGTGTGTGTGTGTGTGTGTGTGTGTATTTAACATTGCTTTAGATCTTTTTGAAAAAGAGTTTTCTCATTAGAGTGTTACCTCTTTTATTTTCCCTTTTAAAAAATCCTTTGTTTCAACTTCTTGCAATTTTGATGGTAATTTTCACACTACAAATTAGTGTTGATATCACATTTATTGTGCTCTTGACTTTTTGTAATCTGAAAATTTCCTTGAACTCAGTGTCAGTCGATTAGTGTCTTTTGACATTTTTACTTTTTCCCTCAAGCTTTTCTCCTTAGTGTTCTAGTCCAGCGTCAGTCTATACAGAGTAAAATACAACCTCTCTTTTTGTGCTTTCATTCCAAATGGCCTGATTTATAGATCTATAACTTGGGTTTTCACAGCACATTAATCCAAGGTGGAAGAAAAAAAAATTCACTCTTTTTAAAAACCTTTAATTAGCTTTTCTAAAGAAAGTAGATTATGTTTTGGAGTGTATTTCACACATGACTTGCTTTATAATAATTTATATGTTTTTTTATATCATCAGAAAATTTCCCAATTTCTCTTTTAATTGTTTTGAAATTCGGTAGATAGAACTTTGCATGCCCTTTCACGGACTATGAAAACAAGGTTTTTTGTTTTTTTTTTTAAGATTTTATTTATTTATGTATTTGACAGAGAGAAAGGTCATGAGTAGGCAGAGCGGCAGGCAGAGAGGCAGACAGAGAGAGAGACAGGAAGCAGGCTCCCTGTTGAGCAGAGAGCCTGATGCAGGGCTCGATCCCAGGACCCTGAGACCATGACCCAAGCCGAATGTAGAGGCTTAACCCACTGAGCCACCCAGGCGCCCCGAAAACAAGGTGTTTGGGAATGAAGCTGTCATTTATTTTCCTCTGCTGTGTGAATTTTTTTCATGCTATTTTAAAATACAAAATATTTGGTAGTAATAGGAGAGAACTAAAAATTACTACCAAGTACATGTATATCCAATGCCAGAATGAAATCTTGCCCTTTGCAATGATGTGGTTGGAGCTGGAGTATATGGTGCTAAGCAAAATAACTCAGAGAAAGACAAATACCATATGATTTCACTCATATATGGAATTTAAGAAACAAAACATGAACATAGGGGGAAAAGAGAGAGAGAGACACCATCAAACAGACTCTTAAGTATAGAAAACTAACTGAGAGTTGCTGGAGGGGAGATGGGCAGGGGGGTTGGGATTAAACAAGCTTAAGGAGAGCATTTGTGATGAGCACTGGGTGTTATATTAAGTGGTGAATCACTAAATTCTAGTCCTGAAACTAATATTATACTATATGTTAACTAACTGGAATTTAAATAAAAACTTGGAAGGAAAAAAAATACACGGAGACTGACAGAATTCCGTTGTATATATTCCAGTATTTATTAGAGAATGAAATGATCGCTTATAGAACTATGGTAACCAAAAAAGATGATACATTTTATTGTATTGTTCTTGAAAATATTATGACTACATTTACATACTTGTTGCATAGTTTATAGATAAACATTGACCTTGGACACAACAATGGGTTGGGTGCAAGATAAGGGAGGTATAACCATAATCTCTACTGGGAATGCATTCAGAACCCCCGATTGTGTGTTAAAGGAACGTGCTATAGATGAAAAAAATTGCTATCAAGCTGAAACAACACTGATTTTTAAGTAGGATCTTAGAGACAAACTTTTTCTTTTTCCGTTTGTGTCTTTCGTGGCTACAGAATATCAAGGGTCCTCCTCAGGTGTGTGTTTTATACCTGATTGGGTCTACATTCCTCAACTTCTTGAAATTTCATGAGGTTAGTATTGTTTATTTGACACAAAGATATTTTTCTTTACTGCAAATATTTTTTTTAACTGCAAATATTTTGACAGTATCCAGACTTGCAGAGCTGTAGACCAACTATCAGTACATCCAAAGATTTCAGCCTAATGAGATCTAGTAAGGGTATAAACCTCAGCCATGGTACATCTTACACATTCACACAGACAGAAAATAAGAATATTAGTACTATGTAATTCTGCTCACCTTATATCCTGATTTTAGTTTATATCCATGTGAAAATATAGTCTGGCCACAATTTATGGGCATTTTTAGTTGAAACAATGAAGGAACAAATTTAACCTATTGATGAGTGTTTGAGAATGTATTTTTTAATATATCATTAGTTTTATAAATTCAAAGATAGAAAATAACTATTTTTACCTAATCCTTTTTAGTGATTTGTCAGCTGTTTCCTCTTTCAATTATCCTTTATTTACAATCATGACTATAACATGAGGTTTTTCTAACCAGTTGATTGTAGTATAATGATCAAATCTTGCCATTGATAATTATTCTTTGCTGTATGGTTCAGTTATTACAAGGGTCTTATCTTTATTTTATGATACTGTTCCTTGTATAAAATACTCGTGAAATTCACTCATGACTTAAATTATTTTATCTAAAAAGCTCGGTACTCAGTTGTCTTCAGTTTCTCTTTGGAACTTATGTATTGTTGAATTCTATGACAAAATACAGTACCAAAGTTGAGTTCTTTTAGTTATTTAGATTGGCTTTATTATTTGATTGTGTTAATGTCTGTTTGTCAACATATATTTTGAATAATGTATGTCACTCTTAGTGTATTAGTACACTAATAATGTCATTAGTGTACTATAGATTGGGTGAGGAAGGGATTCTAATGACATACTATTTGGAAGGATTTATATTTTGTATGAAAAAATGAATAAGTTAATTGATACTTTGAAGTAATTACCAGGTCAAGTTATATTAGACACTGTATTATTAACCCAATGGTTAATAGCTGACCTTTTGGGAGACTTTCAGTACAGTAAGAGGGAGAAACAAGATAAACTCCAGTGCAGTTTCCTCCTCATTGGGCTTCATACACACAAACTGGGTGGTCATGCTTTTATTAGAGAAATATCTAAGTTGAAAACAGTGATATTGACAGAACTCTGATCTACAGACCTTGATTATCCTTAGTGGACATTAGATACAGGGGTTTTCAGTTTTGCTGATGAACTTCAAGATTTGTTGGGCAACAAAGTTGATAGAACTGGGTTTCATTACTTTGATATGTAAATTAAAGAAATAATTAAGGGAATTTTGTTTACTTCATTTCAGTTAATTTCGATTGAGCGATTTATTTTCAAAAATATTTATGAAATGGTGGAACATTTTGGTTTTGACATTTAGCTTATTGAAAAATTTCTTTTCTGTTTGTGGAGATAAAGGCTTTGTTATTCAGGTTTTGGTGTACTGAAATGAAAGCTCAGGCAAGCCTTTTGTCTGAAGAGAACTATTGCTTTTACATTAGCTAGTGCTGTGTTTCTATGGAAACTGCAGGACTCTGAGGTATAGAGGTTTTGGTCCAACAATGTACAGCGATAGCCAATCAGAATTTCTTTTGCTGTCCAACCCATTAACATATAACTGATTTCACTTGCTCTCTGAGGAATGCAGATGCAATTCCATTAATTTTCCCCACATAATGTGCATATGGTATTTTGTACCAAATTAGTATTTAATATTAGTTAATACAAACCATCATTTTAAAAGATAATTTTATAGATACAAAATCAGTATATACTGTGAGCATTCTCTTTTTTTATATCAGATAAAAATATTTACTTGAATTTGAATATTGAGGTTTTATTTCTTTTTTTGTTTGCTACCAGTTGAGGTCAATAAGCTCTCCTCTTTTTTATATTTACTATGAAGATGCAATATGGCGTCTGTTGTTAATTGCAGTGCAAGCCATTTATTATGTTTAAGGCTGTGAGCACATAAGGAAAGACATTGTTTTCTCCTGAATACTTCATAGCTAATGCTGATCTTATTCCTTGATGTGACATAAAGATGGTAGTGATTAATAAGCTTTGAACATAGAAAATTGATTTCCTACACAGTCATCCAACTTTTTCAATACGAAGATGGCCGGTAAACATTTGCTTATATGAGCTGGTAGAGAATGTCCCTCGGCATATGTGGGATCTTCCCCAATGTGTCATTGGACAGGCTTTTTGAATGAAGATACAGACTTCCAGGTATCACTTCCAAATATGGAAGTGTTTTGGTTCATTAAGTAATCAGAAAGGACTTTCAGTATGCTGATTTATACCAGCGTCCTAATGAAGCCTGAGGCTGAATTATTGACCAAGAAGTTTCTGAGGAAATTCAAGACACCTTGATGTGTAAGCACATTACTTTGTATTTTTGGAGTTTGCCAGCTTCCGTTTCCCTTCTGAATACTAGGTAGTTATTTTTAGTCCTGTATGATGAATATCTTTCTCTCTGTACCTTTCTTGTTCTTTTTCAGCATGTAACAAGTAGGTAGAGAGAGAAACCATGGCATCTTTGAATGACGTCTTGAAGAGAGAAGAAGAAGAGAGATGCTAACCCCAGAGGATGTGAAACCTGAGACCAGAATCTGTCCTGAGATTTCTCTTCCCTTTGTTTTTGCTTTTGTTTTTCTTAGTTCCTCTTTCCCCCAGAACAAGTGGATAAAAGACAGGAGGGCCTGAGGCTCAAAACCGATAAAATGATAGGAAGGCAAGTTAGTTTGTTTCCAGGAGGGCCATGTGGATTGGGATAGGCTGAAGCTTCTTCCCCTGCCATCCGCTTGTGACATCTCTGGATGAAACATGGTGACACAGGCCACGACAGAATTCTGCCAGTGATACACCATTCTAAGCACACAACATATTTTTTTTCTCATATTGCTCTTTCTTCTCTATACCCTCTTGGCCTTTAGCCTTTCCTGATGCTTTTATTCCAACTACAGCCTCTTTCAAAGTGGTTTTTGCTCAGCATTCATCCCTTTCCTTCCAATTAAAAACTGGCCTTTACCAAGGGTGACTACAGGAGCGGTACTTGAAGTGATAATAAGTTTGATTGACAGAGATGCTGACCCCAGGAAGGGGCTCGTGTCAGTAGCCCCAAGAGGGGGTGTGGGGAAATATTCATGAGTTAAGATACCCTTTTTCTTCCTCTTGTGGTGGACTGGGAAGATCAATAAACGTGTACTGAACAGAAGAATAAGAGAAAAGGCGACTCTTAGTAATGCACAGGAGAACAGGACAGAAGGAAGAACCTGAAATCAATCTGGTGACCTTGCACATCAGTCAGAATTAATTCAGATTAATGGCAATAAACAAAATTAATTTAAAATTTTAGAGGAGTATAGAGGAGTATAGAGGAGTAACTCACTGAGGTTTGAGTCAGTGGAGTTGATTAGATTGTGATGAGGTAAAACCATTCCATTTATTCAAAACAATAAGGGCAGAGATGTTGTCTGTCTTGTGTGCTACTGTATATCTCGCTCCTAGCTCCATAACTACTGCATGAGAGCCATAGTAAATATCCTTGAATTAAGGAATAAACAAATGACTTATTTATTTATACAGTTGCAATGTAATCACTGGCACTCTGTTTTCTTTTTATTTGAATTTGTCTTTGCTTTCTCCATGCTTTCATTGTTTTATGTCTTATAACTATCTCTCACAGTGTTTGTAGACAATTTATGAAACTGAACACAAAAGCATTGAAGTCCCTGAAAGATCTTAATCAATGAGAATGACAAAATCTAGTTTGAACTTGTTGAATTTCATGTATGGGCTGCAGGGTTGGGAATAAACAGCAATAAAAGAAGTAGAAGTTGGGGAACTATAGCCACAGTCAAGGTGAGAAAGATTAGAATAGATAAAATGGTTCTTAACATACACACCCACAGCCTAGAGCAAACAAAGAGACGTTACATATTTTAGAGAGGTAACTGCTGGATATATATTCAGGTAGACATCTAGATCTTTTTCAAGAAGTATTTTTTCTTTCTTTCTTTTTCTTTAAGTTTCCTTGCCACTTGCTTCATTCTTCAGAAGGCAGAGGAAACTGTTCTCAGTACTGGTGAATAAGGGTTGTGCCCTGGATGAAGTCATTTCAGGAGAAATCAGGTTATTACGGTTAGCTTTGAGGAAGGCTGGGAAGAGAGAGCGAAAGCAGGGTAATACCTAACATGTGTGGATATGAAGGCTAAGGAACCGACTGGAAGAGAGGGAGTAAATCCGCAGCAGGGGGATTATGGAATGATGTGGGAAGGATCTTATGAGGGCACAGGACCCCCATAAGGAAATTGTGCAGGGGAAGCTTGTGCTAGCACAAATATAGCACGTGTAAAATCCTGAAGAAAGAGCACTGAAAGCAAATCAAGGTTAGGAGAGCATGGAGAGTGAAGAGGAGGGGGGGGGATGCGGCCGGACGCTAAGCAGGTGCCCTGGGTGGAATTTATAAGCCATTCTAAGAAGCTTGAAATTCATCGGAGGCTGGGAAAACCTCTTAGAAAATGTTTTAATAACATAAATGGTATGTTAAAGTTGGCATTTTGGAAATCCCACTGGCTGCAGCAAGATGAGATTAAGAGCTAGAAGATTATAGGTTGGTAAGACTGGTGGCCATAGGGCTCATAAAAGGATCTCCGTGCTGCTTTTGCAACGCCGAAAGTCAAGATGGCAGGCCAGAGGTTCTGGGGTAATTATAACATCCATCATGCTACTCTTTTAGAAATCATTCTAGCGGAATGTCGCTTAGAAATAAAATTTAGCCCTTTGAGGAGACTGCTAATCTATTGAGACTATGTAGTTTTTTTCTTAACTCTTAATATATGAGTTTAGTATTTTCTGGACATTAATTTTCAACTGGAAGAAAAACTAAAAATATGAAATATAACAGAATGAAAACAGCAGGCAAGTTTAGCGTTTACTCTAAGTATGGTGGTCCATTGCCAGGCCCTCTTGGGTCCAATGACAAATTAAGAAAAAGGATGCGGAGATACAGAATTTATTTGGTAAGTGGTGGCTCATCTTACAACCTAATGGTCTAAAAGTTGGCCAGCATGCAGCCCTGGGCTTCCTGGGCCTGACCAAGACATCACTCGGGGCTGCCTGGATCGCCTACCATGGGGTGAACCACCAGGAATCACAGAGAGGCTGGGGAGAGAATCACAGAGAGGCTGGGGAGAAGGTTGCATGCACTTGTAACTGTGAACTCATCTCCATCTTGGCTACGGTTGATTTCCTGCTCTGTTGGATCGTTTCTCTCATCATCATCATCATTTCTCTCTCACAACTCCCTTCTCTCCCAGGCTTGTCTTTATGTTAAATTCAGTGAAACACTCCAAGAAGTGTTTGTTGTTGTTTTTGCTTTTGCATTATCTTATTTATTTTTATAGGGGAAGGGAAATTATCCCTATTTTGTAGATGAGGCTTACAAAGATGATGTGGTTTATCCAAATTCATGTCACTACTTGTTTGAATACTTTCACTGGAAGTCAAGATTTAAACCCCAGATTGTTTGAAAATAAGGTAATACACAATCCCGGTTCAGTAAACTGTCTTTAAATTAACCATCTATTATTTAGGAATATAATAGGTATTTCTAAAAACTCCCTTTCAAATAATACTTGATTTTCTTCTTTTGCATGTTTATATTTACCTGTGAATATTTTTATTCTGAATGATAAATAGTGCTCAGATATTTAGACTCAACTTCTGTAATAAGTGTATGGTATATTATACAATAAAAAATTTTAAATGCACAAACTACTTTTATTCTTTTATTGATCACAAACTGAGTTTGTAGGCAAATGGACCTTTTTTTTTTTTTTTTTTGGTTGGGCTTTACGTTCACTATACCTTTTTTATTTTTGAGTTCAGTCACTATATAGAAGTAAATTTTTTAGTTTCTTTTCTCTTTGTTTGCTCCTAAATCCGCAAGAAATGTAATAGCCACTTGCAATTCCCCAACAGACCATCTCTTTATCCTTTGTTTGCAATATATGGCATGTAAGACATTTTCAGAGTTTATATGTTCTTCCAGTGGAAGAAATCTGGAAGGCACAACCCTGCCTCATCAGTGACACAAAATTGGCATGATTCTTTTTTTCTAGACTGCTCTGTACCCTTTTATGTAATGTTCACAGTCTAAAAATAGAGTCTGTTCTTAAAGTAGTTTCGAGCGTTTCATATCGCTCCCTATGTTCATCAAGGTGAAAGCTCTTTCTTAGAATTATACTCGTCAGACTAAGCACCATTATGTTGTAATCAAGTAGTAATTCAAAATCAGGTGATAATTAGAATAGAAATTCTTCCACTTTCTAGATAAACATGAAGCATATTGTTTTTAATGGAAATTCTGATTTAGCTGTGTTTTTAACCTTAGCTGTAGGCTTGAGTATGAAAATTCTGTCCATTTTGGAAAATGGTTCACTAAATGTTTAACCCTTAAACTGAAAAATGTGATTCCTGCCTTGAATCTCCCAGGCAAACTGCCTGGTTTTCCTGTATCTGGCGTATATGGCTTTGTGGGCATCTCCTGCACAAAGGGTTTCTATTTTCCTCCGGTGGTAGGGACCTGGAGGCCTTTGAATGTTCTAGAGTGAACCATCCACTCTGTACCAGTATTACAAGTCTAAATTCATGGGTGCCAAGCCTGTGTCTGATGAGTGTACTGCACCAAACCCCAAATTTCTGGCTAGCCCATGTAATGAACAAAACAGAGAGGAAATGACAAAACCCCTCAGATGTGTTCTTCTTCATGAACGGAAGCCTCACAACAGTCACATATTTGATGTGACAGGGACCCATAGAAATATAGTTGATTTCATAAAATATCTGCTACAAAAAGAGAAATAAAATGTGAAAACGATTCCCTCTGAGAACACGTTATTTTCTAAATATGTTTGTTTTCTGGTTGTAAGGCTACTGAGTGAATTCGTGAAGGATCTTTGGAGGTTTTGATGGTGAAGCAGCCCAGTCAGGGGTTTCTGGTTTTGGCAGAGGTCTACTGTACGTAGTGCAAACACATTTTCCTTGGCCAGGCTGCAAGCAGCTTTCATGTATAGAGAAGTCATCTTCCTGTCCCCCACAGGAGTGTCACCTCACCACAACATATGTAGCTCTATTCTGCCAAAAAGGGGGCAGATTTTTAATCTTGGCTTTCAAAAAGCTATTCCATCTGTAGCTTTTGATCTTCTCTATAAATTCTCTAGTTTCTTTTAAAAGAATGGTATGTGTCTTCAGGAGAACTCACGTGCCTGCTGAATGTTTAAACAGTTCTGATAGATTTTATTTCAAGAAACTGTGTCAGACTCCTTAATTATAAAAAGAAAGAAAGAAGAGAGTTGTCATCTTTACCTCTCACTGCGTATTCTCTTCGTGCCCAGAAAGGCAATGGTGGAAAGCCAACCAGTTGGTTCATTAACCACTGAAAGGTCATGATTACGGCAGCAAACGCAGGAGTAAAGAGTGAGTGGACACACTAATACTCCAACACACCCCTGGAAAACGTGATGCATGGTTAGAACTCTATCAACAATAGGTATATTAGATGAATTTAAGTCCATTTCACTTATAAATTGATATTTTAAAGACAATCAAGAACAACTGAGTTAGGGGGGGAAGCAAAATGAAGCTAGTGAACAAAACTCAGCTGATTAGTGTAAATTGAAATTGCTTTAATTAAAAATCGCTCATGTAGTTTGGACCAACATCCTTCCAGGTTGGGTTTGTTTGTTTTTTTTCCTCCATACAGAGGTTTATTTTACCGAGTGTGGTTTTCCTACCAAAATTTGATCGGCTGCTCTTCAAAATCTGATACCTTAGCAACTCTTTTATTTTCCTCATCTATAAAATTCAAGAGGTAAAATAAAGTTAACAAAAACACTATCCCTAACTTCTAACATTTTTGAAATATCTTAATTAAATGAACTATTTGAGAGACCAAAATATAATATTTACGTAATGGATATATGACTGTCTTGCTTAAAAGAGGAATGTCTGTTTCTTACTATAAAAAACCCCCAAGAATTTACTGTCTACTGTGGGAATGAAAGATTAAACAAAAAAAAAAGCCCAATAAATACATAATAATAAACCAGTTAAGTGCTAAGAACAATATTAATTGAGTGTATTTCAAAAGAAAAGTATCAGGACACTCTAATTTTGATGGGGGGGATTAGAGACTGGTTTGGAGAACATGACATAGGAGTAGAAGCCTGAAAGATGGTTTCAGAACTTGTTCAGATGAAGACTTATTAGCTGATAGTGGGGAAATTAAAACAGCGATGGAGGAGGTTCTATAACAGTGTGGTTCAAGGAAGGATGCTGGCAAAAGGCTGGTGTTGACAGGGTATAATGAGGAAGGAGGCTAACGCTGTGGGGCATACTGTGGAGCAGGTCAGGGGCAGGCAATCCAAGGATGGGTTGTACTGGGGCTGGGATTTTATTTTAGAGGGAACAGAATGACTTCAGATGGTTTAAGGCAAAGGAGACACATAATTAAACTCTTAAGAAATTTCCTCTAGTCTTTAGAGAGAATAGTAAAATTGAGATGGTCAAGACAAGAGGGAACGGTCCAGATAAAAGGTGATAGCTACTTCTTCTAGGGTGATGGCAGTGGAAATTTTAGAAACTGGAAGAATTCAAGCCATTTTGCACATTGAATGCACAGTATTAGAAGACGGATTTTACATGGTAACCAGAGAGAATGTGCTAACAAATGGTTGCCAGGCTTTGGGCATGAATCACAGATGAATAGAGTTGCCATTTTATAGAAATGGGGAAATGGAGAAACCAAAGAAGAATTTCAAATGAAGATGGAGATATTTAATTCAGACAAACGCTTGAGACATATATATGATATCCTGCTTGGTATTTCAAGTAGGTTCGTGGCTATCAATCATGGTGTTTTGTCAGAGTCTTGAAATTCGGCAAGTTTCGTGCTTCATTGATGATACACATTTTATCTTTGGTATATAAATGATGAGCTCTTTAATGGGAAAAAAAACTGTTTCCTATGTAAAGAGAAAAAAAATTTTCCCTCAAGTCTTATATTCTTGTTTTCTTGATTTGCATTTGCAAAAGAAACATATCATGTGGTATCTATATTTTCTATAAAAGCAAGCAAAATGAACCGTTAAAGTAACATCCACGTATCCAAAGACTGATGAGTGGAACAGTGGAACAATACGCAGCCAGAAAAAGTAACAGACACATGATACATTGTGGATGAATCTTGAAAAAAATACACTAAGTGAATGAAGCCAGACACAAAAGGACACATTTCTGTGAAATTTCCAGAATGGGCAAATCCATAGAGACAGAAAGCAGATGAGTCATTGCCAAATATTGGGGGCAGAAAGGGAAATAAGGATCAACTGGTCAATGGATATGCAGTGTTCTTCAGGAGTGATGAAATGTCCTGGGACTAGACAGTGGTGATGGTCGCACAACATTGTGAATGTACTAAATACATAGAAGTATGTCCTTTAAAATATTTAAAATGCTGAATTTTATACTTGTGTATTTTACCACAATAACAAAGGGATTAAATAAAATATTTATTGACTAAATAGCATTTCCTAAATCATGTTGCATAAGGAAGCATGCTCAGTGTTTGTTAGAGGGTAAGTCTAACAACACTAATGGCAGAACTTCCCACGGATATTATGTTCTATTATTATCAACAGCAGTTTAGGATATTTAAAATTGAAAACTTTCTATTGGAGAAGAAAAATTCAAAGGAAATTATTTTCTTTGGATATATGGAAGACTGTACAGAAAAAAAAAAGCTGCCTGTTTTCTGAAAATAAAAGATCTATTTCCATTAAAAAAAAAAAACCCAACATTATTACTTAAAGTTTATCATTGAGACATGTAGGATATTTTGTTTCACCTTGTTAAGTAAAGAATTTATAACTAGTCTGGGGTTACTTTACATCATTGCAGTTTATTCCCTAGATAAAGTACATTTAATGAGGCCACAATGGAAATGTTAAGAATTTGACATACCATTAAGTGGAAAGTAAAATTACTTTTCATCGATCATTAAGTAAGTCATGCTGTTTTTCAGAGCTCAAAATCTTGGTATTATTAATTGAAATAATGTGATTACTAAAAATAGCTTATCTTTAAAAGAAAAATAGTACTTGGTGGCAGTCAAGGGAAGGAACTGTATTCATATGAGTCAATTTTGACGTTCATCCAGAAGGAAAGATTACTTTTTAATTTACTTTACTTAATTCAAGTAAATTTACATTACTTAAGTTAAATTACTTTTTAAGAAAAATACATTTTTTGGAAGTAGAAATCACTTTAAAATACCTTCCAGGAGTATTGCAAAATACATTGAAAGGCATTGGATTACTTACGAAACAATTCTGGCAGCATCTTTTTTTAATGAATTTATTGAGATAAAATTCACAGGTCGTAACATTCACCAACTTAAAGTTCACAATTCAGTGGCTTTTAGTAGACAGGCGGTTTGAACCCATCACTACAACTTAATTTTAGAATCTTTCAGTCACCACAGAAAGGAACCTCCTCACTGCCAGCAGTCACTCCCCACTTCCCTTTCTTTCTCCTAGTCCTAGGCGATCACTCATCAATCTACTTTCTGTCTCCATAGATGCGCAGCTTTCCTTTAAAGTGGTAATCCAGTGTCTTTTTTTTTTTTTTTTTTAATTTCTTGAGGGTTTAGTATTTGAATTAAGGTCTCACCCTGGAGGTAGTGGGGAAAGGAAAAAACAGTCATCTGCACTGGACCTTGAGACAGTCATATTTATTTCTGGCCCAACTGCAGGATTTCACGTTTCTCGTTTTGTTTCCCCCAGCTGGAATTCCTTCCTGGCAGTTTTTCATTTTGTGATCTAGTGGCTCCTTAGAAATGTGCACGAGCAGCATTTCGTCTGCCCAGGAATGTATACTTAGATCTGGACATTTCAGTTCTTCATGACGTTATCATCTGACCGACTCCTGTGTTGATTTCCAGGTTTAAATATATTGCCTAATACATATAGAAATAATCAATGAAAGAGTGGAACATGGGTATAAACACAGTAGACCTATTGCCATGACTTTAGTACTTGATCTAATGTGAATGTTGGTGGTAGTGCAAATGTTCTCGAGTGAGCAAATGAATGGTAAATGAATGCGTGAACATAGATATGGCCAGCTAATGGTAGGTGGACGATACAACGTATGTTATTAATACCAACCACAGATGCTCAGGGCTGTACTTCTTTTGTGGTGTTCATAGTATTAAATGGCATCTATGCACTCAATTAAGAACTTGGCTCTAATAAAATGCATACTAGCTGTCAGTTGACTAGGGTACATGAGGGACCTCAAAGCACACTGAGAGGACACTTTACTTGAGCGGCCTGCAACCTTTTACTTAAAGCTTGTTATTTGACAAGTAAGAAATTATTGATGTTACTCACCATGGTAATAGACTACGAATGTTAAATTAATTTAGATTTCATAATTCTTGTGTTTAATTTTCTGTGGGGAGGGAGAGATGTATCATTTGGGTGAGTTGTATTCACTTTTAATTTCTTGAATCAATATGTTATTAATGGTTAAATTATAAATTTCCAGTCTTTTCCCCCAAGTTTGGAAATTTATTACCATTATTTCATTATAGCAAAATAGATAGAAAAATATTGAATAAAAGCATGTAGCTTTTGTGGATTAGTGTCTAGCTGAAATACTGGTAGCAGGATCTTGTTATATTTTAAGAGAAGTGCGGTGTTAAGTTATCGTAACAGTAATCATCATTTCCTTCATCCAGCACAAGTGTGTGGAGCTCGTAATGTGTGTGGCAGCGTGTTTAAAGTGATGGACTCTAAAGTGAGACTACCTGAGTTTCTAGTTCTGCAGAGGACATAGCTGTTGACCTTAAGATCCTGTCTTTACTTCCCTGCATGAAGTTCTGTGTCAGCAATTTCAGGGTGGTAATAGCACCTTCCTCAGAGCTTTTATGAGGATGAAAATAAATAAGTAAATAAAAAGGCCTTAATACAGGACCTGGTATAGCTTTTGATAACTGTTAATTCTTATTCTTATGTCCTGAACACTCTGAAATAGTTGTCTTTTTTTAAAACATGTAATGTATTATTTGCCCCAGGGGTACAGTCTGCGATTCATCAGTCTTACACAATTCACAGCGCTCACCATAGCACACACCCTCCCCAGTGTCATCACCCAACCACCCCATTCCCCACCCCCCGCTCCAGCAACCCTCAGTTTCTTTCCTGAGATTAAGAGTGTCTTATGGTTTGTCTCCCTCCCAATCCCATCTTGTTTCATTTTTCCCTCCCTTCCCCTCAGAAACCCCGTTCCTGCCTCTCAAATTCCTCATATCAGAGAGATCATATGTTAATTCTCTTTCTCTGATTGACTTATTTCACTTAGTATAATACCCTCTAGTTCCGTCCACATCATTACAAAGGGTAAGAGTTCATTTTTGATGGCTGCATAGTATATATATATATATATATCTCACTTCTTCTTTATCCATTCATCTGTTGATGGACATCTAGGTTCTTTCCATAGTTTGGCTATTGTGGACGTTGCTGCTATACACATTTGGGTGCACCTACCTCTTCAGATCCCTACATTTGTATCTTTAGGGTAAATACCCAGTAGTGTGATTGCCAGGTCATAGGGTGGCTCTATGAAATTGTTGTCTTTCAATCTCCCATTACTACAGTTTACATTTCATACTCCCAAACGGGCATTCCCCAATCCAACAGTGCTGTTTTTCTGTATTTTATTTTTAATCCTCCACAGAAAGATCTTGATGTATATCTCTGTTGTTATATTTATCATTCTCTCTCTCTCTCTGTACATTTGGTTAATGGCTGAATAATTCACTAGTACTGGAGCTATGGTTTTAGAAATACTCCCTAAATTGTCAACTCATATGAATTGTCAAATATTTATTCTTTTCTTGTAATTTTCCTCTAATTTATAATTTGTATTTGAATTTTGAATTCAGTCTTGAAGCATTTAATATATTTCATCCATTTCAGAGTCTTTGGAATATATTTTTGTAAAATACCCTACAGCTCTATAACGTGAAGAGATAGGAGAGTAAAACAGTCCCCTAAGGTGTGTTGTATTCCTTGTTTGTGCATCTTTACTCAGATGTCTACTTATATAGATCTCTGTTTTTCGAGTATCACTAATGTGTCATTGAGAATTACTTGGGAACTGTCAAAAGTTAAAAAATATATACATGGGTCAATCTGGTTTGAGGAGAAAGTGGTTTAGATTTGGGTGAAAAACAGCATTCTTATATTCATTTCAGTAATATTCAAAAGAATAAAATCCCTTCTGAAAACTGATAACTTCCCTCATTAAAATAAAATTCCTCATACTTTAGTAATAATAAATGTTTTATTACAAAGTGATGTACAATCCTGGTGAAACATCAAATGCTATGGGATGATATAAGACAAAAATTAACAGCCCCATTTTGCCCTCCCCAAGCCCCAGGATTCATTTCTGGACAACCAACATTAATAAGTAATAGATTTATATATGTCTATAAATTTTCAGTTCAAATGCTAGATAGCAGTTTCTACCCAGAGACTGCCAAGGAGATAGTTTTGGAAGTCATTTTCGAGAAAGAGGAGGAGATTTAGATTTGCTTCTAAATGAAAGAGATGGACTGTCTGTGAAAATTGACATGGATTTGGAAATAAAACCGATGTCGTGGCAGTTTAACGGGGCTGTATGGAAAGCAGGTTCCCTCCTGGACACAGGAGGTGAATGGCATGGCTTGTGTGTGGAGATTTTGCATTTCCTGCTCAGCCCCATGGAGGACAGTGGGATGTGCTCATTATCTTGTATTTGTATATATATGGACCAGCACTTTCGTACTGTTAGAACCTCAGGAGCAGTCACCAAATGATACTCCTTGTTTTTGTAAGTTTTTCCAGTGTTCTTATTAGCACCTGCAAAAACAGTCATTTTTAATTTTGTATTATTTATTTATTTAAAAGATTTTATTTGGCAGAGAGAGAGAGAGAGAACACAGGTAGGCAGAGCAGCAGGCAGAGGGAGGGGGGAGAAGCAGGCTCTCCACTGAGCAGGGAGCCCTGTGAGGGGTTCGATCCCAAGACACTGGGATCATGAGTCTGAGCCGAAGGCAGACGCTTAACCCAATGAGCCACCCAGGCGCCTCCAAAATGGTCATTTTTAGATTTAATTTGCTGTTTACTCCCTCAGCTGATGTCCTCTGCGGGCATCTCCTAAATAACACTTCACAATTCTGCAGAAAAGAATTGTGCTAGAAAGAGACTTCACATGTGTAGTCACGTGCACGGAGCTAAACCGGTGAAGCTCGCAGATTTGATTGATTTCCAGCCACATTTTGAGACTTTCCTCAAGTTACTTGCTACTCCGTATTGATTTCTCCAAAGTTGTTATCCATTTTCATAAAGATGTCACTGATGAGAAAGCAAAATGCCTCTCTTTTCTTATGTCATTTCTTAGCTTTTTTCCAGTTTTTAAGCAAGAAATGTGGTAAGCAAGAGAAAATATTATTTGCTGTGCATTTTGGTTTTATGTCTCAGGCCTGGGCTGCGTCCTTTAAAATAAATAATCCATATTATGTAAACCACACAGTAGTTCTTAGAATTCTCCTGGCCTAACAGTTGAGGAAAACAGGGGTGTGGACGGTGAGATGGTGAGATGTGCCGCCTCAGTCACTCCACTGGCTGGGTGGTAGGGGGCCACCACCAGGCTGAGGCCTTCCTCCCATGAACACCGCTCCTGTGAATTTTCCCGTTCTTTGGCTGTGGTTTAAAATGGAAGATTAGGATAATGTGTTTGCAATTACATAATAGAAATTATATTTTATTTTGTTTATTTTATTATAATATCAGGCTTTTAATCTACTTTTTATTCTGTTCCTTGCTAATCTGTTCAAGCATCTATAATCTGCAGATTTTCGTATTTATTTTGGTTTTATGAATGGTTCTCTGTTCAGTCAACCGAGTCTTACCTCGCTTCCCTTTTGAATACAGGGTTATTCTCTCTTTGTTTCCGTAGCACTGTTTTCCTATGAGCCTGTATTGTTCTCTCAGATAATTTTTCTCATTTCATCTGTTTCTCATGAATTTTAAAGTTAAGGTATATAAGCCAATTTACCCAGTCTCTAGTTGTGTACAGGTAGACATTTTGCTTCCTTGCTAAGAGAAAACCTAGATGGTGGGAATCTGGCATCATGAACATTCATTTTGGACCTGCCCCTTACTACAAGCACCCGAAGAACATGGCGCATTGCCTGCTTGTGTAATTGATTTGCACGGTGCGTCCTATGTTATTTATCCCTGAATAACAAATTTTAGTGCATAAAACAACAATAAACATTGTTTTCAAATCCTGTAGTTCCTGTGGGCCAAGCGTGCGGGCGCGGGTTGACCAGACTCTTCTGAATCAGGTTCTTTGGTGAGACCGAAGTTGTATGTCAGTGGGGTCTGTGGTCACACGCAGGAATGACAGGACTAGAGGACTCACTTCTGAGGTGATTCACACAGGCCGGTGCTGCTGCCAAGTTGGTGTTGGCTGTTGGCAGGAAGCCTCTGTTCCTCCCTGAGTACCTCTTTCTCCTGGACTGCGTGTGTGCCCTCATGGCTCGGCAGATGGCTCCTCTCGCAGTACCTAGAGCTGCAGTGTCCTATATAAACCAGCCGCCCAAGTGACATGCTGTCATGCCCTTCGAGTAACACAGCTAAGACCTGACAGAGTGTGGGGGGAAAGCTATGTAAGGGCACGAACGCCAGAAACGTCCCTGGCAGCCATCTTGGAGGCTGACTCGCACACACCCCAGAGTAAGGCTCCATTATACTTCCCCAAACCTATTGATTTTCCCACATTTGCCTTTATTATTTTGCTGTTGTTTATTCACCAAATAAATAATATTCTGTTTATTCTCAGTGTTGTTCTCTATGGTATAATCTCAATTTCCTTTAGGAGGCCAGTATCTTATCATAGGAGCAATTATTTTACTTTTTCTTTTAGTACTTATCACCCAGGGCATATATCCATATCATTTCCACAATGATGTCAATAAGTACATTATTATATAGGGTATTTCTGCCACACTCTACAGATGTTCCATAAATTCATAAATCTATCTCTGAGGGTTTTTTCTAGATTACATATTCTTTGCGTATTATGTATCTGATGCTTTGGTATCCCAGGGACAATTCAAATTTATTTTTCCCTCCTTTTGGTTCTGCATGCTATCCTGTCAAAGACAGTGAATGGTTTCAACATATCCTATTCTCTTAAGCAAAGAATTTTCATTTATTTGCACTTCTTGTCCTCATATAGAATATGAAACCAGTTACAACGCTTTGTGGAGTTTACCTTCTTAATACCTTTCGAGATTGCTGTATGTTTCCCATCCCTGCGCGGTGGCCATAACTGAAATCTTGTCACCTCTGACCTGGACTGTGTCATTAACCTCCTAAACGTTCAGCCTTCTTCCGTCTCCATCACAAATCCTCCCTGCAGTGCTCCGCGGACCACCCTTCAGCGGCTCCTCATGAACTTGCCGCAGAAACCCTACGCTCTGTTCTTTCTTTAACTCTTACTGCCCCTTAACCCATCTCTATCTCCCGTATCTTCCAAAACATCCTGGACCCCCGTCAGCTGAATAACTTGAAATCACCAGGGCACCAGACCTCAGCACCTGTGGTAACGCGCTCAATCCTGAAGCTTTTCTCTTCTTAACCTTCCCTCATCTACAGAACACCAAGAGCCTACCTCTTCCAGGAAGGCTTTCCTTAACTCACCTTAAAATGGACACCTTCCTTGTTTGTTTTGTTTCTTAAATTCCACATATGAGCAAAATCATATGCTATTTGTCTTTGTCTGACTGACTTATTTCACTTAGCATTGTGGTCTCTAGCTCCATCCACTTGGTTGCAAAGGGCAAGATTCCATTTCTTTGTTATGGCTGAGTAATATTCTGTTGTGTATGTATAGACCTTATCTTCTTTATCTGTTCATCAGTCAGTGGGTACATGGGTGGTTGAAACAAAACAAATGCACAGAGCGGGGGAAAAGAGAGAGGGAGGCAAACCAAAAAACAGATCCTAACTATAGCAAAACACTGATGGTGACCGGGAGGGAGGTAAGTAGCGGAATAGATTGAACAGACAATAGGAATGAAGGGGTGCATTTGTTGCGATGAGCACTGGGTGATGTATGGAAGCGTTGAATCACTATGTTATATCCCGGAAACTAATATTATATTGTCTGTTAACTACCTGGAATTTAAATAACAAGTTAAAAAAAATTTTTTTTTTAAATTGACACCTTCCTGTCTTTAGTTTTCTCTCATGATAGCCTGAAAACCCAGTGAAGTCAAGGATTATGACTAGATTTTTCCAAATATTCTGAGTTCACATTAGTGACTGATAACAAAGAGCCCATCAAGTAAAATGGTAATGAATGGAAAGAAAAATTCATTCCTTTGATCTAGGTAGATGGATTACTAGTCTGTGACTCATTCAGGAGTATTCCATAATTATCTACAATACCGTAGGTTCTGTGTTAATGGTAACTTCAAGAAATTGTTTATTGGGTTTGCAGAGAAGTAAATACCACTAACATTTGATTGGAAAACACCGATATATACAATTATGAGTTAGTTTCTTTATTACTACATTGAACTTAAGGGAAAAAAATAAATAAACCTTTTCAGTCCCCTGAACCTCGCTAATTGAAAATGTTAACTATTGGTTATATGGGTCCAAAATTTCATTTTCAAACTGAAAATTCTCTTTTGTTTCTTGAAAGCTATAACAGAAATTGTATGTCTAGTCTTCTTGACTGCATATGAAACCCCAAATTTTGATTATGTGGCATTCATATAATTAGAGGGAAGAAAATAAGAATTTATCTTAGCTGAGAATGCCATATTTACTTTTTATATTTAAAATATCTTCAGTGCGTTTATCACACTGCCCACCAGAAAGCCACATTGTTTTCTGTAGTATCATTGTTCGTTTTCCCCCATAACTAGAACAAATTGTATTTTTTATGTTGTATTTCTTTATGTTGTTACAGTATAAGAGAGAACTTTGAATTTGAAAATTTTTAAATGCTTTATTTTGCTCTTACAATATTGTAACATTCTTTTACACAAAAATTTCTTTTTCAGACTTTTTTCCTATGTCTCTATTTCTTGAGACACTATTAAAAGTGCCTAAACGATGAAAATATGTGTACCTCTGCGTGCATGACACATACACCTTATCCTCATCCTTAGATTCTTTTTTAAATCTTTTATCCTCAGATTGTTTTTTTCCCTTTAGATTCTTATCCTTAATTTTTAAAATCTTTTCTGCTTAGAAATTACTTTGGTGATTTGAATAGATTGCACTTTGCATGGGGGCTAACCTATGCTTTTTAATACCTTATACCTTCTTCTAAACCAAAGGACCTTGTAATTGTCGTTGCTATTGTCATTTTAACCAGCTAACTTGAGCACATCAAGGAGATTTTGCTTCGCCCATTATGATGCAGGCAGGCACGTATCTATGCTTCTAACCAAGCATAGTATTGGGTATCCAGTGTTCTGCTTGGAATTAGCAGTGGGTGGGAAAGCTCAGGATGGAAAGAAGTAGTTGAAATATCTGCTTAGTAAGAGATACGGAGAAGTTGTGAGTTGCTAGTAGTTTGTTTGTTTGTTTTATGGCATTCTTTTTTTGCGGGGGAGATGGTCCATCTCTTTTTAATGTTCATTATTCTCAGGATTGTACAGTAGTTGTGAATTTAATGTCCTTTTCCCTAAGTACAAAAAGTTCATATTTCATATGTTCACTAGCCTTTAGATAAGCTCTTTAGCAAAGAAATTACTCTGTTATTAGGTTAGGTTTTTCTTTTTTTATTCAGCTGTAGTAGATTTTATAAGTTCTGGTTACAGTCCTTGACGATAATTGCAAATATCTTTTCACACTCCATGTCTTGCCTTATTTAATTTACTTTTAGGGCACCAGCATGGCTCAATCAGTTAAACATCTCACTCTTGATCTCAGCTCAGGTCTTCATCTCAGGGTCAAGGGATCAAGCCCCAAGTAGGTCTCTGTGGTGGGGGAATGGAGCCTACTTAAAAAAAAAAAAAAAAAAAAAAGTCACTTTTATTGAAGTACAACTTATATACAACAAAATGTACTTATTTTAACTGTAACATTCCATTGAGCCTTGACAAATGTATGTATACATCTTTAAAACTAATAGTACAGTCAAGATATATAAATTTCTATCACTTCTAAATGTTTGTATTCTCTCTCAGTTAATCCTCCATAGTAGATTTGGTTTATCTTTTCTAAATAAATTAAATCTTATAGTATTTTCCCTTTAATATGTGTATATTTTCTCTTGGCGTACTACTTTGAGACTTATCCACATTGCCACACAGATGAATTCTTTATTCTTTTATTATTGTGTACCAAATATACCACTTTTTATCACTTGTCAGTGATTACTTACATTATATTTATTTTTTAATTTTTTTAAATTTATTTTCAGCGTAACAGTATTCATTGTTTTTGCACCACACCCAGTGCTCCATACAATCCGTGCTCTCTCCAATACCCACCACCTAGTTCCCCCAAACTCCCACCCCTGCCCCTTCAGAACCCTCAGATTGTTTTTCAGAGTCCATAGTCTCTCATGGTTCACCTCCCCTTCCAATTTCCCTCAACTCCCTTCTCCTCTCTAACTCCCCTTGTCCTCCATGCTATTTGTTATGCTCCACAAATAAGTGAAACCATATGATAATTGACTCTCTCTGCTTGACTTATTTCACTCAGCATCATCTCTTCCAGTCCCATCCATGTTGATACAAAAGTTGGGTAGTCATCCTTTCTGATGGAGGCGTAATACTCCATAGTGTGTATGGACCACATCTTTCTTATCCATTCATCCGTTGAAGGGCATCTTGGTTCTTTCCACAGTTTGGCGACCGTGGCCATTGCTGCTATAAGCATTGGGGTACAGATGGCTCTTCTTTTCACTACATCTGTATCTTTGGGGTAAATACCCAGGAGTGCAATTGCAGGGTCATAGGGAAGCTCTATTTTTAATTTCTTCAGGAATCCCCACACTGTTCTCCAATGTGGCTGGACCAACTTGCATTCCCACCAATAGTTTAAGAGGGTTCCCCTTTCTCCATATCCCCTCCAACACATGTTGTTTCCTGTCTTGCTAATTTTGGCCATTCTAAGTGGTATAAGGTGGTATCTCAATGTGGTTTTAATTTGAATCTCCCTGATGGCTAGTGATGATGAACGTTTTTTCATGTGTCTGATAGCCATTTGTATGTCTTCATTGGAGAAGTGTCTGTTCATATCTTCTGCCCATTTTTTGATATGATTGTCTGTTTTGTGTGTCCAGGAGTTCTTTATAGATCCTGGATATCAACCTTTTGTTTGTACTATCATTTGCAAATATCTTCTCCCATTCCCTGGGTTGCCTCTTTGTTTTGTTGACTGTTTCCTTTGCTGTGCAAAAGCTTTTGATTTTGGTCAAAATCAAAAGCTTCTGCTAGTAGTTTTAATAGGAAGATTAGATATAGAGCCTTCTAGGGGAAGTAATTGGTGTAAGTAAAACCCCAAGAGGAAAACACACTTGTCTCTTAATAAAGGTGGACCTAACTGGTATTTTGGAATTTGTTGGGGTATAATTGCACAGCTAAGGGAACAATGGGTGATGGGTTACCTAAAAGGTACTTGATGTAAAAGGCAAAACATGACCAGACTGTTGGATATAACATAGGTCCTTGCAAAGTAATATGTGTTTTAGTTGAATCATACACCAAAATAGAAGTAGAGTTTTCAGACAGATAAGCACAGTGCATAGGAAAGTAGAGAAACCAGAATTTGGAAGGCCATTTAAGAGCCTTTTAGTTTAGACATGAGAGGGCGAGTTTGCTGTAACGTAATGAAGAATTAAGATTTAATTTCCTAAGACTAAAATTCCTTATTTAGTGAAGGGAATTAGGGTAATTTGGCCCTTGAATAAGATAATTTATGAAGGCAAAACAAATTGTTTCAGAGTTTATTAGTTCAGGTAAAACTATACACTAGTCAGATTTCCCTTTAAGATGACATTCCTATTTTGGGGTGTCTAGGTGGCTCAGTGGGTTAAAGCCTCTGCCTTCGGCTAGGGTCATGATCCGAGGGTCCTGAGATCAAACCCCGAGTTGATCTCTGCCTGCTTGTGACCTCTGTCTGTCAAACAAATAAAATCTTAAAAACAAACAAAGAAACAAAAACCCTAATCTTTCTCCCCAACTTCCCTTGGTTCCTCTTATCCAACCAGACCTGATGACAAGTTGGCTAGGAAATAGGAAAATTCTGTAAAACAGGGAATCATTAAAAAAAATGGCATTTCTATTTCAAAATAAAATAAAAGAGAATGGCATTCCTGCTTTTATCTACAAAGCATAATTATCTCTAGTCTGTTTCACTTTGATATTTTCCATTTGAAATCTGAGATAAAACTATATTGTATCTCTTCAGATACAAATGTTAATAACCTGACTGTTATTTTGTTCAAAATCCCTTTCTAATCATTTAGAAAAACTTTCTCCTAATAAATGTAAAACATTGCTGGATATTATTTTTAGCATATATAAATATACATCATGTTAAAATTAATCCCTTTTTATGGTTAAGAATAGCTGAAAGATTCTGAGCATGGAATATCAAATATTAATTATGTTGAAAATCTCTGGGACTGTTTCATGTAGGAGGATTAAGCTGTGGATGAGAAGTCTGGAAATGAGTTTGTGTCTATTGGTTTTAACTTTGTGTCCCGCATGAGAAATGCAGACACTACGTTTTAGTCCATGGAAATGCTAATGGAATTGATTACATGATACTTTCCAAAACTGTCTATAGTTGTTAGCGCATAGCCAGGCATGATGCTTGCCTTTCTAACCACTGGTCTGACATGTGTGCAGATGGACATGTGACATGTGACGTGTGTGTGGATGGACCCTTAATACAGCTTCACGAAGTAAGCTGTTGCCTCATCCCATTGTCCAGATTAAGACCTAAATCCATTTGAAGAAAAGAAATGTAACCAAGCAGGAAAGGCTGCAGAATACAGTTTATAAAACCAGAAGAGATCTTTGTCCTTTAGGCTTTATTTTCATGGGAGAGATATATAAGCAGATAGAGGGAGATAGATTTAAGGGCCGTTTCCCTTAAGTACAGTGGTCAAAAGTAAATACTCCTAGGAGTTGAGGACTTGAAACCAAAACTCAAATTCTCTCTCTCTCTCTCTCTCTCTCTTTCTCTCTCTCTCTTTTTTTTTTTTTTTTTTAAAGATTTTATTTATTTGAGAAAGAGAGGGCACAAGCTGGGGGCAGGAGGAGGGCTGAGGGAGAGGGCGAGGCAGACTCCTCAACGAGCAGGGAGCCCAACCCAGGCCTCAGTCCCAGGACCCTGAGATCTGAGCCAAAAGCGGACACTTAACCAACTGAACCACCCAGGCGCCCCAACCTTCAAACTCCTGGAAAACATCTTTTCTGCCAGCCTGTTTCTTTGGCCTAATCCTTCTTTGCTGGAGCAGACTTTATTAGAGCCTAAAGGAAGGATCACTGAATTCTGCTGGAGAAGCCAGGAGGGCCAAGTGTGACTAATTTTGAAAGACAAGTGGACGTCAATCACACCAGCGTGGGAGAACTCCAAGTCGGGAGGCAGTGTGTGTGAAGGCACAGGATTGGAAGTAGGCTTATCCAAATCAGGGAACTGTTCAGTGTTCTGTCCACTGAACAGTTGAGACTCTGCCCTTGGGATAACAGGAAGGTCAAGGAGGACACTAAAGAATTTCACAAAGGACATTTGATATTTGATAATATTAGCTTTTTAAGTCATCATCCTATACTGGTTAGAAGGTAGTTACAACCTGCCTAAGAAATAAGGAGTAAAGAAATGCTCTTCTTAAGCAAGAAATGATCTACACAAATGGTAATGGGATGGAGAAGCAGTGACAAATCAGGAAGGATTTCTAGGTAGAACATTAAATGTGGCATGTGGGAGCATAAAATGAAGGGGAAAATAAAAGAAGACTACATAGGTTTTAGCCGCTGAGTACTCCCTGGTGCCATTAAGACTGAACCCAGAATAAAATATGCCGGGGAAAGGGAGCTAACATCAGAGTGACTCCTGTAGCTCTTTATAAAAACCTCTCCCCCATCCTTTTCAAGGCTAACATTTGCTCATGCCTTTATTTCTGACATTGGCTGAGTTTAAGAACTTACTCCCCAATTCTGCCTTCTTTCTCCAGTGTTTCTAAATTTTGTCCTTTCCCCCATCTTATAAAATACGAATTCATGGGATGCCTGGGTGGCTTGGTTGTTTGAGCGACTGCCTTCGGCACAGGATCCCGGAGTCCCGGGATCGAGTTCCACATCGGGCTGCCCGCTCAGCGGGAAGTCTACCTCTCCCTCTGACCCTTTCCCCTCTCATGCTCTCTCTCTCTCTCAAGTAAATAAATAAAATCTTTAAAAAAGAAAAAAAATGTGAATTCATTTTCCCTGAAGTGTAAAAAGTAAATGCATTGCCATTTGTGACCATGAGTCATTGTCCATAGCATAACTACAGGTAAGATTATGTCAGTTCTATTTTCTCCATAAAGATCTCCCTAATTCATACAAATGTTTTTACTATGAACAATACCACTCAACTCTGCAGAGTTTGAAAAATTTGCTGAAGGTAAAGCTGTTTATATTCAGTATAATATTGTTAGCTCATATGGTTAGATTATATGATTGGTGACTGAAAAGAAAGAGGACATTTTTTCTACGGTTTGCTTGGACAATAAAATGCCATTTCTAGGTTTTAAGGGCGAAATTTGAAAACTTAACATTATGTTATTGATTGGCTCTAATTTCCATATGATTCTTATTCTGTATTTTCTAAAATATAATGATTTTATATAATCACTTTATTTGTCATGACAGTGCATCTTCCAGGTGCCCTCTGATGCTACATTCTTTCGTACCCTCATATTCATCTTTCTGACTCGTCACAAATTTTTTTCTTATGTTCCTGAATTTAAATTCTCTTAATGTATTCAAGCATTGGAATCAAAATTGTTTGCAAGGCCATAGAAATAGGTCTTTTCTTATTCCCCCTGCCAGTCACATCATCTCAAGCCTCCCATTTCCATTTCGCTACAATGTAATCTATTGCTGCCACTCCCAAGAGTGCAATGCGTCTATTTCATTTGCGGATCACTGATGAATTTCCCTGACGATTCTAATCACTATGATATTCCATTCTAGATTTCATTCGAAACCATTTAAAGAGCTTTAATTAAGAAGCTGAACTAGAGAAACACAAGCTCTTAAAATAGTATACGTGTGATTTTACAACCTCCTGTATGTTATCATGTTGATTTTGATGCTAGCATTTCTCAAGATCTCCCTTTTTCAATCTAAGAGTGCACCTGTACACATAAAAGTCAGGGCTTCCGGGAGCGGGAACCATAACTCACATGAAATTTGAAGACCAAGCTTTGGTGTAGAAATAGGCACACCTTTGGATAAAAGTCAGGAGAAGAGTGTTAAGAGGAGTGTAGTTATGGAATCTGGCCTTTATGCAGACTGAAATGGCCAAGGCTTTGAGAATTCAGTCCATTGGCCAGGTGTCCAGTGGCCCATCCTAGAGAACTCAGTGAGATCAGGAGGAGGCAGAGGGCATAACAGATATTAGAGCAACTCTTTCATTCTCTGACCACACATGCTGGCATGTTCGTTGCAGGGCAGTGGTCATCAGAACTGTCTCAGATTCTTGCTGTCTTTTCTTCTGCTCCAGCAAGAAGGGTTACTCTTCTCCAATTGGGGCTCTTCAAATGGACACCTGATTTCTTTGCCGCAGGTCCTGTCCCAATGCACTGTAGTGTGGGCTCTCTAAGCTATAAATCTGCCGCTGTCACTCTCAGAATAAATAAAACTCAAGCCAGTTAACATGAAGAACCCCTCTGCAACCCCACCTGGAATCCCTACCCCCAGCCTTTGATGCCATCTTGGCTCCATTTGCAGTGTGCACCCTGGTGATACGGGAGGTGATGGTGTTTCTCTCCATGTACCAAGTTGTTTCTGGAATACTTCGTCTTTTTAGTCATTCTGTGCTCTGCCAATCTCATCTTCCTTCACTTGAAGGAAGTGAAGTGAGTGATAGGAGTAATAATAATGCAGGCATCCCCTCTCTTTTGTGAATTTTGCGAACTGCCCGTTCGTGTCATTTTAGAAGGAAGACTGCAGTCTCCCTACCAACTAACTGCACTGAAACTCTTGAGGCAGGGCTTGGTCTTACTCATCATGGTACTTCTAGCGCCCAGCCCAGGGCTTGGCACATAGTGGGCAACAAAGCTCATGTTTTTGTTCTTTTACACTTGCTAGTGTGCAAATTAAGCACCCTCAGTACAACGGGAGCTGCAGCTGTTTGACATATGGAGGAATCAACCCAACAAAACATCCTTCACCTGCTTGGGTCTCTAAAGATTTATTTTATTTATTTATTTGACAGAGATTACAAGTCGGTGAGAGGAGGAAGCAGGCTCCCCGCAGAGCAGAGAGCTTGATGCGGGGCTTGACCTCTGGACCCTGGGATCATGACCTGAGCTGAAGGCAGTGGCTTAATCCACTGAGCCACCCAGGTGCCCCATCCTTGGGTCTCTAAAATGAACCCATACTCTCAAGCCATGCTGTTTCAAAGGCAAACAATATATGTCAGAATGGCAGACTTAGCCCCCAGATATTTCGTGTACATGGTAAAGAACCTGGCTTTTCATGTCTTCTCTGATTTTTCATCAAAATATTCTCATGGGTGATTTCTTTCCTATCTTCATCTTTATGGCTTGGGCAGTAGATGAGACAGAAGGGAAAAGCTCTTTGGGCTTTACTTTCAAGAAAGAGAATATGGAAAGAATAACTGAAGTCCTGGGAAAAATGCTTATTTTCTTGTCTTTTTCTCTTATGCTGAACAATTCAGAGTTCTCTGCAATAAGAAGACACAAATTGCTTCCGCTCCTCCTCTTCACTCCCCCCACCATGCTCAAATGAAAAACTCTGACCAGATCCTTAGACTGAGAAGCAGAGTATATATTCAGTTTCAAGGAGAAAGAATTTTCCCCTGAAATGTTTTGTGTTTATGGACAACTTCCCTTCAAGGCTTCGATTCTATTTTTTAGAGAAAAGTGAATGGGAGAGAAGCTACCATCTTTCGAGCACATAGGATGAGCCAGGAACTGTTGATCTCATCTAATAATCAAGGGCTTTTAAAAATAGTATTAGATTTTTCAAAGTTTCTGTTACATTGATTGTGCTTTTTATTATTTTCTTCCTTCTAATTTCTTAGGGTTTAATTTTACATTCTTATTGTTGGTTTTTAAGCTTCTTGAGATGAATGCTTAGCTCATGGGCCTTCAGTTTTTCTTACATATTTATAACCATAAATTCTCTGTGACAGAGATTTCATGCATTCTGGAGGTTTTGAGATACTCCCTCCTCCATGATTATTTATTTCAAAATATATTCCAGTTTTCTTTTTTGTATCTCTTTTGGTACATGGGTGATTTGGAAATATATTGCTTAAATATAACATATTTTGGATCCACCCCCAAGTTTTAACGCAGTCGCTTGTAATTTAATCCCACATTGGTTAGAGAACATGGTATATTTCAATTTTTTTGACAGTTGATGTAACTTACTTTAGCGCTTACTTTATAGCCTATGGCGGTAAATATTCTGTGTATATTTGATAAGAATGTATGTTCTACAACTTGTGATTGTATTATTAAATACATGTGAAGTTGGTCAATTTGTTAATCATTTTTATATATCCTTCTTGATTTTTTGCCCTTTGGTTCAGTTACTAACATGAGTCTGCTAAACTCTTCAACTGTGATTCTGTGTTTGTTTGTTTTTCCTTTAAATTCTATTAGTTACTACATTATCTGTTTGATGCTGTTTAATTTGGTGCCTAGAAATTTAGAATTATTTTGCCTTCCTCTCAAATCAAATTTTTATCATGGGGACTTCTGGGTGGCTCAGTCAGTTAAGCATCTGCCTTCAGTTCGGGTCATGATCTCCTGTGCCACAGGGGGCTCCTTGCTCAGTGGGGAGCCTGCTTCTCCCCTGCCTGGCACCCCCAGTTTGTATACTTTCTCTCTCTCTCTCTCTGACAAATAAACAAGTGAAATCTTAAAAAAAAAAAATTATCATGTGAAAGGTCCCTCTTTATCTCTAGCAATAACTGTTGCCTTAATATTTACTTTGTCTAACACCAGAATTTTCATACATCTTTCCTTTGTTTAGTACTTTCATGTTATAGTTTTTTTCTGCTCTTTTATTTTTTGTCTTTCTGTGCCCTTATATTTAAAGGACTTTTTAAATTCTAAGCAGCATATCATTTTTTTCTGACCTTTGTCTTTAAATTGAAGGATTTAGTCCATTTACATTTATTTTAATTAATAATATATTTAGGTCCAGATTTACCATTTTACTTTTTACTTTCATTTGGCTTTACTTCTCATTCTTTTCTCCTTTTATCTAATTTTATATTAATTACATTTTTAAAAAGTCTTTCATATTAGTTTAATTTTAATTCCTTTTAAAAATTATTTTAGTGGTTCCCTAGAGAGTATAACATGCTTTCTCAAGCTATTTGTGTATACCTTAGATTAACCTTATGCAGATTTTCAGACTTTGTACTATAACTTGTATTACTTTAATTTTATTTACTTTACTTCCTTTATGCTGTAAGGGCCTATTTAGCCAGAGCAGCTCCATCCTGACCCTGCCACCCCCCACCCCAAGCCCAGGGAACTTACCTAAAAACAAGTCCCGGAAACCAGTCCCAGGTAACAAAGCCCAAATACAAGGGTGGGTCAGGCCAGGTGGAGGCATCCAATCGGTGGGGGCGCATACTGTCTTCCTAGTTACCAAGGAGTATGGACCGTGCCCATTGGGTGACCTTTGGGCACTAATTCTGACCAAGGTGATGGGCTAGTTCAAATATCTACTGTAGGGTAAATTGTAATTCAGTTGGTCACTTATGTGTGACCTAGCAGGACTGTGCAGCTTTCTCTGTGTTACAATCTCATTGGCCACCTGTGCGTGGCCAGGTCCAATCACATGGTCTTTGCCCTTAAAAGCTAGTCTGTAAGGCAAAGAGAGGTCACCTCTTTGCAAGAGATGGTGCTGGCCAGTCAGTTTGATTCTCGATGTTTGGCGTGAAATAAAGCTTTGCTTGACCTTCGCTTTATATCAGGCTCGCTCCTTTGACCATGGACCCAACAATGCTATTGACATTTAATTTAAATGTACTTATATTTTAAATGATATAAGTTGTTATTTTTCTTTAATCAGTCAGTATTCATTTAGATTTATCCACATATGTAGCCTTTCTTCTGCTTGTCCTGCTTCTATCTGGCATCATTTTCCTTCTTTATGTCTTTTAAAAAGAAAAAAAGAAAAAAACAATCTAGTTTGTTCTCTTTTTTCTGCTTTTGTTCCTGACAAAATTTTCTTTTCTGTTAGCACTTTAATTCCTTAACCAGCTCATGTCTTTGGCTTCCATCACTTATATCGTGAAAACAGCATAGTTAGGGCTTTCCTTGATTTCCCTTTCTCCGAGGTCTTGCACCCCACCCCATCATGGTTGCTCTGATTACTCTTAGAAGCTTTCCCACATCTGCTTTCATGTTAGTTTTTATATTTATTTAGCTTTCATGTTGTTTTCTGCAGGTCAGTTATCCTAAGAAGCAGTTTTTATAACTGGAAACTAACATCCAATTATTCAGTCTTTAATGTACTTTATCTTACTTGTCTATTTCCTAATGTCCACTTTTGTATTCCTTCCCCATTAATGGATTTTGTGAACATAACTTCAATACGAAGAGAACTAAATAATGTAGACAAAAATAGATAGCATAATCTAGTAGTTTGGAAACAAATATTTTAAAAGTCATTGATAAATCAGTGTATTACTGATGTACATTGTATATCTGTATCTCAGCTTCATTAGTGCTTCTGGGTATTTAAATCTTCAGAAAGTGAGACATGGTGCAAATATATCTAATCCATGATACAGCAGAGCATTTACAATCGCTCTGGAACAGACAACTCTCCTTGAAGGAGTAGAAAGAATTATTTTATATTGTGGACGTACATGGCTTAGACATCAGAAAAACTTCCTATCCACTTCATAGAATGAGGAAAGTGCAACACTAGGATATTATGAATATTTGGGTACTTATTCAGATAAATACTCTTCCAATTAAGTCTACTTCAGAGGATAAGCTTTATACATGTGTTGCCCCCACATATTTTATTTTTAAAAACTCTCTAGAATATTTTTAATAAATGATAACTATAAAATATTTTATCAGTTTCTTGAACACATGATGAACTGCTTGTCTCTAACTCTCTCTTATTTTTACTCTTTCTTCCATAAATGCCACAACCTTTATCATCAATTGCCAAAACTTATCACAAATTTACTAACAACTTTTCAGGAAAAGAAATGCCGACTTCTTGCTTCGTATTATACAATCATTATAAGACAGATATGAGAAACATTAAAATGTGAGACATATTGTACATTATAAAATTGACAGATTATGAAGTGTGTTGGAGTGCCAGCTAAATGCTTGTTAGCATGGTAAGCTGTGAAGACAAGCAGATGAATGAGACATACACCCTAACCTGAAAGAGTCCATGACCTACGTTGGCATCAGCAGTCAAGCCTATAAATATAGCAATATGATAAGTGCATTGGTTTGGTGTGTCTGAAGTTCATGGGAGCCTGGTAAAAGATGATACTGTTGGTAATGAAATGTCATGCACTCCATGTGGAGAAAGTTAGGGATGTCTTCAGTTAGCTACATCCTCAGATATGTACTTTAAAAGCAAGGATGGGGGGCGCCTAGGTTGCTCAGTGGGTTAAAGCCTCTGCCTTCGGCTTAGGTCATGATCCCAGGGTCCTGGGATGGAGCCCCGCATTGGGCTCTCTGCTCAGCAGGGAGCCTGCTTCCTCCTCTCTCTGACTCCCTCTCTGCCTACTTGTAATCTCTGTCTGTCAAATAAATAAATAAATAAATAATTTTAAAAAAAAAAAAACTAAGAATGGTAGCACTGTGGAAAATGGATTGGAAGTGAGCCATCAGTTTTCTGTTTGAAAGTCATGTAGAGATGCCTGGGTGGCTTAGTTAGTTGAGTGTCTGACTCTTGATTTTGATTCAGGTCATGATCTTGGGGTCCCAAGATCAAGCCTGTATCAGTCTCTGTGCTCAGTGGGGAGTCTGCTTGAGATTCTCTTCCGCTCAGTCTATACCCGCCATGGTCAGTCTGTCTGTCTGTCTGTCTCTCTCTCTCTCAAAAATGAATAAAGAAATCTTTAAAAGTCATACAGAAGATTTTTTGTAGTCTGAGAAAAGGTTTGTATGAGGAAGAGACAAAATAGGCATGGTTTTAAAGGGATTAGGAAATTCAAATAGAACCTGGTGACTGTAGAGATAAGAGATGTAAAAGGACCAAGGGAAAGTTTTTATCATTTTAGCTTGTGTTTTTGTGTTTGTAAACGGAGTGGTTTTGAGTCCTATAAATTCTTACACGGAAAAGCAAAAATAATCTGGTTTTGATTATGTTGAATTTAAGGTGCCTGTGGATATGTTGGAGAAGCAGTCCCACAGTCAGGATTGTTAGGAGACCACTTACACTACAGGACAAAATTTGGGGATTAGAGCAAGGGATTTACCAAATTGTGACAGTGGCTGAGGTTGTAGAGGAAAAGGCTGCCCTCTGGGACCATGATTAAACATGAGAACCAGCAACCTATGTAATAGAGGAGCAGAAGGGGACTTGAGGAGTTGGGGGGGATGGAGAACTGGGAAGGAATGGTGCCAGGGAGGAAGGGTGAAGAGAGACCCTCAAGGAAGCATGGTCAGTATGTCTCTATGGTAGGGAATGTCAAGTAAGAGAACTGGAAGACTTTGTTTATATCTGGAATGTAAGTGACTATGAGTGGCCTCATTGAGAGTCATTTCCACAGAATGACCAGGTGAGTGCAGATCTTTCTTTCTTTTAAGATTATTTATTTATTTATTTGACAGACAGAGATCACAAGTAGGCAGAGAGGCAGGCAGAGAGGGAAAGGGAAGCAGGCTTCCTGCTGGAGCAGAGAGCCCAATGCGGGTCTCGATCCCAGGACCCTGAGATCATGACCTGAGCTGAAGGGAGAGGCTTAACCCACTGAACCACCCAGGCGCCCCAGATCCACCCAGGTGCTGCAGATCTTGCAGCATCAGATTTGAGTACTGGGACAAGAACGGGAGTAGAAGCAATGAGTGATCTTTCAATAACATTTATTAAGCAGTTGCATTCCTGACCATGGATTAAGGATAAACAGAGTCTGGGTCTTCATGCGTGAATCTGCCCATACTTTTATGCTTTCATACATTTGCTAGTGACATTTAGTGGCCTGCTTCTATAGCGCCTTTCACTGTTTCTTTAGTACCATTTAAAATGCTACCCTTTCGGCTTATTTTGGAAGTCCTTTACATTTGATGCCATTTGAAAGTAGCACGAGCATGAAGTAAACTCTTCTAAAAGCTAAAACCATAAAATCAGTTATCATAAGACAACAACAACAAAAATATTTTCTTCTCTAATAGCTGCTCTCTGCATAGATGTATACATGAAGCAAAATTCAGTCACCTCCAGAATGTTTCTAGGGCTCCAGATATGTCACTTCTAAATTATATATTAATGCAGTTTTTCTTTCATGAGGAATAAATTACAAGGAAACAAAGAATGAGAGATTTTTTTCTCCTGGAGATGTTCAGAATGACACTTGCTGGTCTTTAACACTAGGATCTTCAAAGGAATCCCTTTTAGTGGTTCTAACTAAAAATGCTAAGTTATTTAATTTCTATCCATAATTTGCAGCAAGTGCTGATTCTTCACAAATTTAAATAGATACAAGATATCATAAAAATGTGTAGTGGCAGAATCTTACCTATACATTACTTTTGTACATTACTTTTATTACTCAACTAGCAATTTCAGTTTTTCTATCTTAAGTTAAATATTACTTAATAGAGTGTGGTTCCAGTGGCCATTTTTGTAATATTTGAGTGTTTGATTATATCAGGTGCATCAAAATCTGTTTGACATGGTAACCTAAAATAATTAATGTTCCTTCTTACCTCCCTATTAATGTTCCTTCTTACCTCCCTAAAATTGAACTAACTTAACTAAAAACAAACAAAACTTGTGTTCTAGAGGCAAGATGTTCTATATATTTATCTTAACACACTATAGATCACATACTGTTTACAATTTTGTAGGCTGTTTTTGAAGTTCTTCACTTTATATCATCGATTTTCTAGCACATTTTTAGGTAATTCTCAGATTCGTTTAAGGAAATAAATAATCAGTAACAAAACTTTTTATTTTTAAGAAAGGGAAATACAAATAATTTAATAATTTCTACAAGTTCAATTCTTCACACACAGAGGGGAATTAACATGTTAAAAGGAAAGGCTTAAGAAACCATGGTGGCTTCTCACACTGGAAAAAACCCAATGACTCAGACTTCCAATGGTTCATAAAAGCAGTTTTTAAATACAAATATATTTTAATAGTTTAAATCTTTTTTTTACTACTTTAAGAATTAACATGCGATGTTAGAGGATTATTTACTTATAAAGAATACAACTCATAAATTGCATTAGCTAAGAAAAAATTTTCTTTATGTTTTCAGAACAGTTGAGCTGTTCTATCCATCTTTGTTTTTCATATATAAAAAATTTTCCCAGTGCATGTAATTAGTACCTTTCAGTAGCATTTGATTCTTAATTATTATTAGTTCTCAAATTGGAAATCGCCAGAATTAAACTTCAGACATTAGTGATATGCAAGCTTAGAGAGAACATTTGTTTCTAGGAATAGACTGTACTTTTGTGTGTGTTTGAGGAAATATGGCAAATTTTTATGCCTGACTCCGTCTATCTGCCCATAGATATTTGACAAACTACATCTAATTTGTTATTATTTATAATTGAATATATATTTCCTTGGCAGAAATACATACTCCAGATGACTAAATGACATGACATGAAATTTCGGGAGAAAAATGAGGTAAATGAGAAAAACAGATATACTGATTTTTAAATTCAGGCAAAGAACTTGGAATAATTAGGGACGTATGCTGTCAGATGAAAACTAAAATAAAATATCTTCTATTCAGCACCTTGTCAGCCACAGCTGTACTTTTCTGGAATGCTCGCTTTAGACTTACACCAAATGCTCTTTAGTTTCTTAGAACAAGATATGACCACCTCCACAAATTATGTCAGTGTTGTAGTTAAATGTTTTTTTCACGAAAGCCAAGGCTACTAGGCTTCAAAAATAAGCCGTGAGTTTTTAAAACTAAGGTTTTCAAAATCAGTCTGATATCCAATCCACCTATAACTTTGTGTATCCGAAACAAATAGCAGATGGTGTGTGGGGACGGTAGGAGGGTAGAACACATCTGAAATGAAAATTCATGGAATTTCTCTGACTTAATCAAATTATCTGCACATTAAATTATTTACAGTATGCCCACACTGCTCCATTTTAAATTGAGAATTGCATTTTTAACAAATTATCTTTGCATTTTATTTATTTACCAAAGGCTACTTGTCTAGCGCAGAAAAAGCTTTTAAAAATTCCCGGATTATTCTCAGAGCCCTCTGTCTTCCCATCCCTCTCGGCTCCGTCTTGCTCTTTTCACTGTCTCCTCCAAACACCTCCAGAGACCCTGCAGGGTAGAGGAGAGCTGAGCCCTTTTTGGCGGGATCGGTGTCTGTATTTTGCTCGTTTGGGATGTTTCAAGGAACAATGTGGAGGAGATTTTCTATGAACAATAAGACGTATTGACAATTTCAGAACAGCTGTTAGTGGTTGCCAAAAAGGAGCAATGAACAGAGTAGCTGGGCTTGAAGTTAGGTGGGCATAGGTACTTCGGGATTCGAAAGCACCACACCAGTGAGTACCTCCTGCCTCATGCCAGGTTCCTGAAATGCTGGGTGCTCAAGGGAGCTCGAACACTCATACTCCTGACCTACAGTCCTTTAAAAATCTGAAGGATGGTTTCAGACCTTCTACTTAGTGTGCTGTCTCATTTAAATAGAAACAGAAATACCAGCCTTCTGTCTGATCAGCTATCCCTGAGAGATCATCATAATCAAATCATGTATTTGCACTATTAAGATTCTTTTATTATATTTAATTGGCTTTAAGATTTCTTTAATGTATAATTTAAAAGGGCTTGCATTAAATGTCTCCTCTTTTGGAATTCTGTATGGAATGACTTCTTAATCATATTTGAAGATGAATTTTTCCTTTCTATGGTAGAATTGTCACAAAACAAGAAACCTGGCACTAAAGAAACAGTGTGTTATTTGTTGTGCAGATTTTAAAATAAAAGGTTTGAAAATTTGTGGTTAAAATAATGGAATAGTAAGTGAACTGTCAGTATAGCATATTGACCCCCTTAGCCACACTGCTTGACAATTGCTTTGTAGATCTTGTTATTAAGAAACAGAAATTGATGGCATCTGTTTTTTTTTTTTTTTTTTAAAGATTTTTTTTTTTAATTTATTTATTTGACAGAGAGAGATCACAAGTAGGCAGAGAGGCAGGCAAAGAGAGAGCAGAGGAAGCAGGCTCCCTGCTGAGCAGAGAGCCCGATGTGGGACTCGATCCCAGGACCTTGAGATCATGACCTGAGCCGAAGGCAGCGGCTTAACCCACTGAGCTACCCAGGCGCCAGATGGCATCTGTTTTTAATATTTTCCTAGAAGCAGCATACACTAATCTTAGAGGCTAAAGTGAATTTATTTCGTATTTTGTGGGGGTTTTTTTCCCACCCCAGAAAAAAAAAAAATCAAAGCAGTTTGGGTTTGTTTATTTCCTAAATAATATTATATGGGGAATTTGGATTTCAGTGCTCATCCTTCCATGGATGAATTCTAGTTTGCTTATGTATGTGTTATTTACATAATAGTTGAATAAAAGACTACTTTCTGTTGTTTTTCTCTTGATGATGGAAAGTCATGAAACTGTAATTTGTCTTAAAACATCAATGCCTCAGTTCTCAAAGAGGTACCATACTGATTTATTTTAAAATAAAATATGTAGAATGATACTTGAACTTAAATATTGAGAATTTGCTAAGATTAAATTCTCATTCATTCGTTCATTAAACATCTGAGATAAAAACATAAATATTTTAAAATATTTAAGAAGGACTGATGTTTGCCGTCAAGCAGTTAAGATTCCATGAATATGAGGGACCAGTAGGAGGGTGGGTTCCACTCGCTGCTGTGCACCCCCCTGGGGCTCTGGGGAAGCTACCTAAGTTTCTTGCAGTCCACTACAGTCTAGTCCCCTGATAAAAAAAAAAAACACAAGAGGAAGGTAGATGGAGTAGGAGTGAACTTGATCATCTGTACCAGTGTTTCTGACACTGCGAGTTCAGTTTTCAAAAGCACGATTCGATGACCCCTCCTGGCGGAACATACATTATGGGTAATGGTGTGTCGGAGAACTCTGTGCTCACAAGCTACTTTCATGTTCAGATGGCTTTTAGGAATCGCAGCTGAATTATGTGAGGATTGAGTTGAAAATAGCTTTGGCATGTTTTCCGCAGAGCATTTCTTGAATCTTGTTGCTTGGAGCCAAAGTTACTGTTTTGAGCAGCCATTTTGCAGTTGTGAGGGGAAATATGATGGAATAATGAGTATTCCTTGTTTGCATTTGGCCTGATGCAAATTTCAGGTAATGCATATTAATAATACAAGTGTACAAATTGGGGAAATCAGTATCAATGCCAAAGGAGGAGAATAAATTATTTTCTCAATGAGTGGCAGTTGTCAGTTCTTCCTGGCTGGTTTACTTTGTGGAAAGCTGATTGCTTATTTTATTGAATTGTAGTCTTTTATCTTTATGTTGTTCTATTTTTTTATATTAAGATGGCTAGTACTAGCATGAAATACTCATCATAAACAACCTTTTTACAAATGGTACATGAAGATACAGAAATGTCAATAAAAATAAGACAGCATTAAGGTGATACTTAGAAGTAGTAAAACTTAGTAACTTGATTGCTAAAGATGTAGAAGTTAGAGAGTCAGTTACTTCATGATATAATAGAAATTCAGTATAATTTTAAATGAGATGATAAACAGACTCAAATGTATTAAAATTAAAATTAAAATTTTACTAACCAATCAGAAATGAATGTCCTAATATTCACAATTTTATTTTCTGTTTTTTCTCACTGTTAGGTTTTTCAGAGGCTAATTATTCACATTAACAATTAAAGTGGCTGATCTCACTAACAAATATAATGTTGCTTTCTTTGTAGACATTACTTTTGGTTAAAATGATGCTGGTTAACAAAGTATTGAAGTGCATATGTAAAACTGAAATTAGAAGTCTGTAGTATAATAGGAGCTGGAAAACTTTTGTAGATAAGGTTTTATTTCAATTTCAGATATGCTTTTGAAGCTTTCAGTCAACTGTAATGGAGTCTTTTCAGCATTTCCAACTGCTATGAACTTCTATAAGCCTCTTCTGATCTCTTATATATAAAACATAAATAATGATCACATTTGTTGAATGTTTCCTATATGCCAAGTTCAGTGATAAGGACTCTCATTTATCACGTTATTCCCTCATGTAACAACTTATAAATTATGTAGTATTTGAAAGACCTGGTTACGTAGCATAGGTTGAAGAGTTGAAGGTTGTATGGTTATATGGTTTTCTTCTGCCACCTCCAAGGGGGCAGAAGGGATCTTTCCGTTTCAATATAGCCTGGCTAAAATGTCATCGTTGACTTTGTAGGGACAGATTTCCAAATTATTTTTGAAGTGTATCAAAATAGGATGTTTCTCCAAACAAAATTTTTGATAGGGAAGCTTCATAGGAAAAGAACGCTCTTCTCTTTGTGACCATCAGTGATTACCTACTTCTAGCTAGTCTCGTCAGTTACTGTAGAGTTGAACACCAATGACCAAGGGCAGGGGCTTATAAACTGGTGAGTTCTAAAAGACTGACGTAGTGAGGAGCATGATGGTAAAAACGTTACCTGCTTGTGTGGTTGTGAGATTGCTAAAGAGACAAGCAGGTCAGATTTCCAAATCTCCAGCATTATATAGCCTCCCATGTCTTTCCACACTGATTCTCTCTCCCCAGCTCCCGAGTCATTGCTGTAACGACCTACCTGTTACCTCACGAGGTTCTCTTATCAATAACACAGATGAGAACATGTCCAAAAGGGATTCACACTTTTCTAACACCTGTCCTGTGCATTGATTTCCCACCTCAGCTGACGGCAAAGGCACTCTTCTGTTTGCCCAGGTGAAAACTTTTGGGGGGTCACCTTGGAATTTTCGTTTTCTTCTTGCGTCCTTTCATCTATTCCATCATGAAATCCTGTACCTCTCCCTTCAAAATGCATCCAGAGGTGACATCCTCAGGCCACCACCAGTTGCCACCACCCTGGTCTGATCCACTCTCATTCTCAACAGCACAGCCAGAGCAGTCCTTGTCAAAATTCCATCAGACGATGTTCCCTCCTGCAATGTACCTTCCCTTCTCTCCCCTGTTCATGCAAAGTCAATGGCAAGGCTCCTGCGGTGGCTTCAGAGTCACTTGTAATCATGCCTCTTAACTCCCGGGGCCTCATCTCCTGCTGCTCTCCTAGTCTACTCTTCCTCTAGCAACAGCGGCTGGCTTGTTCTTCCTTGAATAAGGATTCTGGGCTTGCTGGAGCTGCCTCTTCGGCCTGGGGCATTCTTCCAGGGACGCACAGGGCTTAATCACCCAGTCAAGCGTCCAGGTCTGTTCGGCTCTTATGCTCCTCTGGGACCAAAGCTGAGCTCTGGCCCTGCCGTGATGTTTTGTCCTGGGTCCTGCACCTGCCTCACTCTTAGGACCCCACCGTCATGCCACTCTCCTTTTAATTTCTGTCGTGGCTCGTCACATGTCAACCCGCTTACTGGTTTTTTAAAATTATGTTTTCTTTGTTATCATTATCATGTCTTTGCTCCGGGGTAAGATGCAGGGGATCAGGGATCTCTGTGATATAATGGAACCCCAATGATTGAGATAAGGCCACTGATAAACATTTGTTAAAGGAGTGCAAGAATGTTAGAATGATTTTTTTAAATATACTTTTGTAGCAGAATCCCACACGCAAAATTTTCAGGAAGCAATGTCAGTAATAATCTGAGAATCTTTAGTTGATGTGGTTAAAAATAGTCAATAGGAGGGTTTTCTAGATGGCTTTGGGCAGTCTCAGGGGTAGCAAAGTAGGCTAAATCCCACGTTGTTTGCTCCCTAGAAAACACTATCTCAGGCTACCTGCCAGCATCCTTTGCTCAGAAGCTCCGTTAAAATGGGACCTTCTCTAAAGAGCTCTCCTTTGCCTCCTGTCCTCTGTTAGACCTAACTGTGCCGTGCTGTGCACCAGCTACTGCTAGGGGATAGCAGTGACCAAAAGGGACAAAAATCTTCGCTTCGCTCAAGTTACATAGTGGAGGTAGGAGACAGACAATTAAACAAAAAAGGTCTCTGGAAAGTTAAAAAAAATTAATCAGAATGGAAGGAGGCGAGATTGTTCCCCAAGGCCAGAAGATATACAGTTTTAATGGGGGGGGGGGGTGTCAGGGCCACTCCCACTGGGAAGTCACATTTGCAGGGGACTTGAAGCGCAGGCAGAAATTGGGGTGTTGAAATCCAGGTAGAGGACCTCAAGTGAAAGGGCAGAAGGTGCAGTGAGATCGGGTGCCCCGGGTTCAGGCTGGCTCGAGCTGAGGGAGGTCGGGAGCAGAGCAGTGCGACAGGAGCAGGCGTAATTACGTTTGTTGTGTGTATGTGTGTCTTGCTGAATTATGAGCACCTTGAAGATAGGATAAAAGGTTAGAGCTGAGTACTCAGTAAACACTAGGTACTCGTAAATGCTGTTAAATATTGACTAAAACTTTTCTCTCGTGCTTTACTTTTCTTGTCTGAAAATTTAAAAATCAAGACAGCATTTGCAATAAATAAGTGTGTGTAACAGGCACACATTTTATCAGTTGTAAAATATTGTCCTTAAAACCATGCTTTTTCCTCATTTCACATTCAAACCAAAAAAATGCAAAAAGGAATTAACATGGCTTTGTGTAAATATAAACAGTAGTGAACATTCAAATGTCCTGAAGTCCATTTTTAGGTAAGTCCATTTTAGTCATTCTGAAGAATATTTATAACCATTTTGTGTCATGGAGCCAGGCACTTGATAATTTTCATTAAGGAAAAATCATTTTCATTTGATGAGCATTACACCTGTAACATTGTTTGACTCTAAAAACCCACAAATGTCAGAATTCTCTCCTAACAAAAGAGACATGCACATTTATCTTGTTATTAATGTAACTCGAATATTTATTCTTGTTTTTAATCTTATTAATACTGGTTGATCACTCTGTCTTTTAAAAAAGTGATGCTGGGGCACCTGGGTGACTCAGTTGGCTAAACGTCTGCTTTTGGCTCAGGTCATGATCCCAGGGTCCTGGGATCAATTCCCACATTGGGCTCCCTGCTCAGCTTGGAGCCTGCTTCTCCATCTCCCTGTCTTGTTCCCTCTCTGTCTGCTAGTCCCCCTGCTTATTATGCTCTCTGGCGTGCTCTCTCTCTCTCTCTATATATATATATATATATATCAAATAAATAAATAAAATCTTGAAAAAAGGTGACACCAGTAAAGCTTATTTGTTAAAATAAATATGAAGACTGCATTTTGCTGGAAGCTTTCACTTGGTAAATTTAGCTGTTTAAAGGATATTCAAGATTTGTTTTTATTTCAACAGCAGAAAGCCTATTTCATAAAGAAAAAAAAATATCCTACATTAGAGTAGTTTAATTATTTTTAAAGAGATTTTAAAAAAAAGCCTGGTATTGTTTTCCCTGGTATTGTTTTCCCAGGAGACAATCATTTGGTGGAATAACAGTCATTCTGGGAAAATAAGCAAGATGGAACCTCATAGGTCAAGACTCTCATTTAGTCATGTTTTACGGATGCTTTCTCCTAGAGACCTTTCTGGAGACAACATTCTTTTAGTTTTAAAGAACCTGCGGGTGAAATCCACCAGACTGAGGCTAGAAAGAGATGTGACTGCCCTGATGTTTTTATGCTGATCTATTTTTGAATGATTCTGTGTACACTTGTTTATCTTTCAGACCCGTTTGTGTGCTCAGACTCATAAATAGTTCTGATGGCTATTTGGAATATAGGCCCCTAATTTGTATTCCACTTTTGATAATGATTTTTATTTGTGAAAAGGCTTACAGTTGCTATCATATATGCATTCATTAGATTCACAGCTTGATTCGTGTATTTGTCCTTCTCGGGGACTAAGAATGGGCCACTTAATAACAATAATTAGGACTAACAACACCTTCTTCTTGCTTCCCAAATTAGATAGAATTTAGGACCGAATCTGAATATATAGCTACAGTCGATTCTCCCTTTGTATGACCTCTAAGATTTTAAACTCCTAAGATCCAGGCCCATCTGTTTTTCGTTTTCCTGTTTAGCCCACATGCACTTTCACACTGTAAGTGGTTGGAAGATATTTTTTCCAGAAAGAGTAAGCATTGCTATTAATTCTAGAAATTGAAAATAGGCTGAAGTAATGGAAAAATCCAAAAGGTTGTACTTTGAAAAATAATTACAAGTTATGCTAAGTGACCCATATAAAATATAAAATAGAAACAGTGTTCTGAACAAAGATAATTATTGTTTCATGACATTTATGAAGTAAGTATTCAGTAATTGCTTATTGTCTTACTGGAAGGCATATGTAATATGAAAAAGTCCTTATAAAGAAATCATTCTCAAAGATAGAGGTAATGGGGTACCTGGGTGACTCAGTTGGTTAAGCGTCTGACTTTGGCTCCGGTCATGATCCCAGGGTCCTGGGATCCAGCCCTGTGGTCATAGGGCTCCCTGCTTAGCAGGGAGTCTGCGTCTCCCTCTTCTCTGACCAGGCCCTCCCACCCCGCCCTGCTCCTGCCTTTGTATACACACTGTCTCTCTCTCTCTCAAATAAATAAAATATTTTTATAAAAAGAAGATGTAAAGTAAGAAATAGTCTACCCACTGTAAATATTATCACAGGTTTTAAAAGCAAGGGACCAACTACATTTGAAGTAATTTAATGTAAATTGAGGAACCTTGAAAACTAGCAAAGAAGATTGACAATCATCTGTAAAATGGAAGACTGCTCCATGTTCACGCATAAGGCAATGACCAATAGAAGGCCATGGAGCGTATCCATGGATGACTTTGATGTGTATCCGAAAAAGAACAACTAGTTGCAAAGGAACAGAATTTGATTCTGAGCCATAAAGCCAAGTAAGAATTCAAGAGTTACAAAGTTAAAACGGAAATGGCAAGGAAATGCTGAATTATAGAAAAAAGATTTGGCAGAAATTGGTAAGATTACCTGGTTTCAGATTGAATATGGACAACAAAAGGGAGGGATTTAATCAAAATACACTTTACTGTTTCTTACTTGAGATCATGGAAATCAGTTTGAAGGAGATAGTAAGAGTTCAGTGCTGCAAATTTGCGTATGAGAACATCAAACCTGACACATCCTTTAGGAATTTAGATATTTGGGATGAAGGATTAAGGAGGATTTCCATTAATAGTATTTTGATTAATGACAACATTTTAATCTTCTAAACTTAACAAATTCTCAAACTGGAATTAAAATACCATTCTAGAGATAGTTTAAGTTACTTTTTAAGCAAAAATATGTGCCTATGCCTTGTCCCCACTACATTCTCAAACATGCAATCAAGCTAAAAAACTGTACAGATCCAAGATTTAGTCTTTAACCTGAATCTTTCTATCCTATTTAGCTCATGGTTACTTTTAAAAATAGTTTCAACTGTTTAAATAGCTTGGATTCTCAGTATTTTTGTGCCTTTTACAAGCAGCATCTTTTTCATAAAGAAGTGACGTTATATGGTGCAACACCCTTTTGCCACTGGGCAGTACGCTTGGAGAGGGAAGTCGCACGTCGGTTTCACTCATCAGTCTCTTGCCTGACCCCGTGTGGGTCTGCCACTTGGTAGATCTGGTTTGTGTTTTAACTCTGCTAATGCAGTCTGTGTGGTCTTAGGCAACTGAGTGCCTCTGTCTGAGGCTCCGTTTCCTTGGGTTACAAAATACAGATAGGAACATTCTCGTGTAACAGCTGGCTTCATAGATGGGAAATTGCTTCAAAATTCAAGCCCATATATATATATATATATATATATATATATATATATATATATATATGTAAATCCTAGCATTACTGCGTAGTATTTCTCTGAGAAAGTGACAAATTAATGATGACTTTCAGTTACCAGAGGTTATATTATAGAGAAACCGCAGCAAGCTCTCTGGGTATCTGCTCCTGCAAGGCAATGTTAAATTGCAGCATTCAGTGTTTGAGTTAATTACGTAAGGCTAATGTTTTCATGTCAAAGGATTCTCTCTGTGTACGCTTTTAAAATACAGGGTGCAATATTTCTTTCTTTTTTTTTTTAAAGATTTATATTTATTTGTTATATATATAGAGAGATACAGAGTGGCAGGCTAGAGGCAGAGGGAGAAGCAGGCTCCCTGCCGAGCAAGGAGCCCGATGTGGGACTCGATCCCAGGACGCTGGGATCATGACCTGAGCCAAAGGCAGCCGCTTAACCAACTGAGCCACCCAGGCGTCCCAGGGTGCAATATTTCTTAACTGAAGTAATATACGTGCACCCTTCCTTGAAACTAAAGTAAATTCTCCCAGTCTCTTGCCATTTCAGATTCTATTGTTAAGCTTAATGGAAAAATATGCATGTATACATATACCTACGCGTGCACACGTGCTGAGGGAAGAATCTGGTCCCCTCTTTTAAAGGATATGGACATTATAACATTTGAAAATTAAGTGACTAACTCAAGTTTAAATGGTTGATTTCTATCAATTAAAGGAGGAAATTTCAGTCTTTTAAAGAATATTTATTTATTTGTCAGAGAGAGAGAGGTCGGCAGAGGGAGAAGCAGGATCCCTGCTGAGCAGGGAGCCCAATGTGGGACTTGATACCAGGATCCTGGAATCATGACCTGAGCTGAAGGCAGACTCTTAGCCGACTGAGCCACCCGGGCTCCCTTGAGTCTTGGTAAAAACAGGTATTTGTTGAACACATGATCGATACCAGATTTTTTTAGATGCATAGTCTCATTTCATTGGGGTCACCATATACCCCAACTTCTTGGGACAGTCCCCGTTTATCCAGCATAATTTCTGTTATTGCTTGTTGTCCAGAACCAGTTACTAAGAGCAACTTCTCCCCTTTTATTCTCAAGTGTTCTGAGTAGGAAGATATATTTTATTGTCTCTTACATTTCATTCTAATACAAAAACTCTGACATGGGTATTTCATGTAAAGAGAAAATAGCGGTGTCAGAGAGGGCAGGTAGCCTGTATCAATTCACATTCCCGGTAAGCAGCTGGCCTTGAATCTCAAAACACATCCAGGTGTTCCCACTCCTCTCTGCTTTAACATTTCTTTCTTTCTTTTTTTTTAATTCATAGAAATGTTTATTTTAGTATCATTTATCATAATGAAAAATTAGAAATAACAGTCGTGATCAGTGGTAAAGAATTTGTAAAATAAATTTTGGTTTATCGGTATACTGATGCAGCCATTAGAAATGCACTATTTAATGGCATGAAAGACCATTTAAATTATAAATAATTTTATCATTTTATTTTACTTTTTTTCATCACAGTAAGTGTACTCTGCTTTAACATTTCTGATGCCTAATGCAGTCCTATCCAGCATTCAGCATGGTATTTTATTGTATATGAAAGTAAAACTAAGTCTGAGGTGCATGTTCTAGGATTTGCATTATGGAAGCATAAGAGATTAAATACCAAAGTTTAGTTTTTCATATGCCTTCAATATGCACATTCCACTCTAGCTCTCCATGTATTTTGTTTGTCCTACAAATATGCATGTTCATTCTCATGTCTGCACTTTCGTATGTTTGTATGCAAATCTCTGCCATGTGTAAGTAAAGTCTTGGTTCTTTTTTCCTTTGTTCTTGTTTTTGTTTCTTATTGTTATGAAGAACAGATAAACATTTGATTTTACAGATCTTAGTATAATCATAGGCTTACAATGACTATCCGTCAAAATAAATTGGTGTTATTTGTAAAAAATACTTATTTCACTTGCTTGACCTTTATTGGTTAAGACCCTTATCCTCACTTTAGTAGCTGAGAAAAGAGAGATTATTCTGATAGTAATGGTTTTTAAAATTTGATCAATGTGTTGGTATGTGTTGAATTGACAAAGGCTTTGGACCTTCATTAGCAATTAGGAAGTTACCCTGAGTCTATGGGAGAGCCAGTGAAGGGTTTTAAGAAGAGGGATCATGTGGTCCATACCTGTCCACAGACTCCTCAGGCTGCTCTCTTGAAAACAGAAATAAGTTCTAATAAGTAACTGTAAGAAATAAATTGTAATAAGTAGTAAGTAATTGGCCCTCCTCAGAGTACTTTTAGGATCCGTCAGTTGTTCACTCAACAAATATTTATTGAGCATTTGATTTGTGCTGGACCTTGTGCAAGACACCAGATACACAACACTGAGCAAAAACCTGTTGTGCCTTCCCTTTGTACAAAGTGACATGACTTACAGGGTCAAGCACATGCTTGGGACCACATTCCAGAGGAGTGGAGAAGACCTTGTCAGGAAGGTAAGGGGACGTTGTCTCATGAAGTAACCATTCAGTGGAGAGATCACAGAGGCGTAGAAGTGAAGTTGGTGCAGGTGAAGGTGCTGTGTGTGTGTGTGTGACAGACAGACAGACAGAGAGAGAACGTTCCAGACACAGAGTGGTCAGTATACAGACATCTCAGTATACAGAGATGAACTCAGAGTCCAGTGTTGGCTGCGTCAAGAGACAAAAATTCAACTAAGTAGAAGTCAGAGAGTGAAGACTTTTGAACGTCAGGCTAAGGATTCATCTTTATCCAAAGTTCAAGAACATTATAAGTTACTCTAAGATAAAAGCCATTAATGGGTTATAAAGCCACAAAGAGGCATAACAATGATACTGAAAAAGATTATTTTGATTGAAGGGTGTCAGGATGACTGAATGGTCTAAGCTGCCAGACTCAAGCTCTGCTTCCCTGAGCTGGGGTTTCTGGAGTCCAAATGGAGTCATGAGTTTGAATCCCACTTCTGACACATCATTTTTCTCCTCCCCTTAATTTTCTACACAAGTGTATTGATCTGAGCAGTCTGCATTAAAAAAATTATTTTGAGGGAGATGTGCCAGTGGGGATGTAGCAAGACCCATTAAGGGTGTTTTTGATCTGAAAGAGAGAGGATGGCATAAGGGACTGTCAGAATTTAGAACCTCTGCAGAAAAAGATAAAGGTGAAGGCATGGAGGAAGAGATGCCAGAGAGGCAGGGAGCACACCAAGAAACCAGACAACTGCTGGGTCTCCCAGCCCAAGTGAAAGAAGTGTCAAGAAGGAAGGGGTGGTAGTCGGTGGTCTACCAGAGGAATTGCAAAGTGGAGAAAACACCAGCAGCTTCCAGTACCCTAACCCAAGTCTGGTCACGACAAGGCACTTCTGAGGGCTAGGAGATGGGTGGGAGGTCAGAAGGAACTAAGTCAAGAGGAAATACAATGACATGTGGAAACACGATCATTTGTAGGCATTGAAGGTCTCTACACCACAACTAGCAAAATTCTAGTGGCAGTTGAGTTGGTAGTGGTGGCTACCATCTTTACCTACATTCGACAAGCAGGAACTGACACTGTGGAGATGTAAATATACAAAGTCCCAAGAATGGTAAATAAAAAGGCTGAGGGGCGCCTGGGTGGCTCAGAGGGTTAAGCCTCTGTCTTCAGCTCAGGTCATGGTCCCAGGGTCTGGGATCAAGCCCCACATCGGGCTCTCTGCTCAGTGGGGAAGCCTGCTTCTCCTTCTCTCTGCCTGCTACTCTGCCTATTTGTGATGTATCTCTCTGTCAAATAAATAAACAAAATCTTTAAAAAAATAATAAAAAATAAAAGAATAAAAAGGCTGAAAAACAATAAAATGGTAAACAACAAAAAATAAAAAGGCTGGATTCTGACTTCAGATGCTCTATATTCTTTTCAAAATAGTACCTGCCATAGAGCTTTTTGGTGAAGTTGTTGAAAAATTCTTCTTTGGTTTGGTTTAGTTAATGGCGGATCACTTTTAATTTGTGTTTTTAATGGGAAAGACTTCATTGTTCTATTACGGAAAAAGTAATTGCTGTCCATTAGCATGGGGTTCCCAGGTTTTATGCTTTAACTCTACCCAATAGTATTTCTAAGTACCTACCTATACTTTAAATCAGACTCTTATTTATGATAATAATAATAATAATAATAATAATAATAAATCAACTCAGTAAATGCATTAGTTGCTCCAGTACTATGGGAAGTATGTAAGAAGTGAGATTATCCTGAAATTGTTTTAAATATTTTCTAGACACCCTCGTTAGAAGTTTTCATAATTGTATGATGACATTAATAGAAGAAATGAGTGGATAATTGGTAGATCACAACATGATGGTTTTCTAATCATTTAATTATTGGACACAAATCTGTAACAAACCAGTCCACACTAGTTTATCCATTTTCCCCAACGATCTACTCGTGATACTCTGGCAAATGAGTTCTTTAATTAAAAAGACTAGAAATTGTCCTATTTCTTATCTCTCTCGTGGATTTGTCTCCAAAAGTTTATAATATTGAATGAGTAACCGACAAAGCAGCTGTGTTTTTCCTTGTGTTTCTTTCTACATTAAATTTAATGATTTTTTTTTTTAATTTGCAACGTTAGAAGATTATTGACTGTTCTTTGTCTCTTATATATTAGACTTCCTAGTACAAGGAACCTGTCTTGGTAGCACCTTATTTTTACATCTTCCAGATTGCTTGTTCGAAGCCTAGTTCTGTTTCCCATTTTGTAAATAAATCATTCTTGAAAATCTGTGTCACAGGTTTCAAGCAAGTTATCTGTCAATGATATTGATAGCATAATGTCATTCGGTACTGTTTTCATTTCCTTCAGTAAAATGTGTTTAGAATTTCTACAATTTGTCCACTTTTGATTTCAGCATTTTGTGGGGAGAGATATACTAGGAGTTGGGAGGCAACGGGGAGATGATTTTTTCTTACAGAATATTAAGGTAGCCTTTTTGCATTTTTATTTGTGTGCCTTCTTCCTCCTCTAGTTGTAAATTATATTAGTTCTTTGGGATTTTATATACAGGAGCAAAATTCTAAAGAAGTCCTAGAATATCAGTAACCAACATAGAGTGAAGATTAAAAATATGAAACTTTAGGATAGCTGCCTTACTAAATGAGCTCTTTAGATAGCATGACCTGCTTTTAAAAATCTGCCTTAAACCACATATAAAAATATTTATTAGGCTACATTTAGTTTGTGTCTTCTACAATATGGAACAATACTTCTGGGGAAAGGAAAGACAATCCTTAGGAGTTTTTGATAAGAGACTTTCAGCAGCATTTTCCTTAGGGACAGATATATAAAATGATTCAACTAAGCACACGCTCTGTTGCTTTAGCACTCAACTGTGCACTAGGTACATTAGGAGAAAAAAACAGGCTATTTAGAAATCATGATGTGACCCATGAAGATAAAATTGGCAATATCTCTATGAAATATTTTACTATAAAAGCTAATGGTTTTTAATTATGTTTTTTGTGTTGACAAACTAAATTATGATTTTGAGGTGTACATCTAATGAACTGTTAAGCATTCATTTCATTAAAGTTATAAAGATGGAATGTAGCTATCTGTTTTGCAGACTGTCCTGTATGGCAGGCAGCAAATTTATATTTTATAATATTATATTCTTCTATGTGTTTTTATTATGTTTTTGAATTATGGACTGTGTCATTTAAATTTGCATAAAAGTGCAATAGGGACCAAAAATATACTAATAAAACACTCTTCATTTGGATAATACAAAAGTGACAATGGCACATTAAAAAAAATAATACAGCACCAGTGTTTTTAGGCTAATAATGGTAAAAATAGCTTATATTGGAGTACCTAGGTGGCTCAGTTGATTAAGCTTCTGACTCCTGGTTTTAGCTCAGGTCATGATCTCAGGATTCAGAGACTCTGAAGATTCCCTCTGCCCCTTCCTCCACTCGTGTTCTCTCTCTCTCTTTTTCTCTCTCAAATAAACAAATTTTCAGAAAAATAGCTCACATTTATTAAGTTCTCATCATGTGCCAGACCCTCCTCTAAATATTGCTCATGTCTTTTAAAACTAAGTGCTAAATTAAAAGCAAAATAAAAATAATTTCAAAGCCTCTTCCATGATACAAACCCTGTTAAGGTAAAATTAAATGCACTGTAAAATAAGATTCAATATTTAGGTAGGTTATTCACTTTATAAATCATCATGTGTCTCTTCTATAAATTTAGATAATTCCATCCTACATCATAGAAATGTTCTGTAAACAGAGCAATGCTAAAAGAGAATGCTAAGCAGGATGTCTTATTATTCATGTTAATGTAAATTATTTTATATTTATGTATGCCTTTTTGAGAAAAGCTTTATATTTTCTAGAAGCTTCCATCAGTCACAACTTTTTAGACAGGAGTCACAAAGAACTCAGACCTCGGAAACAGCTGGCTGTAAGGGGGTGGAGGGGGAAAAAGTCCAGGCAAATGATGAGAACATGCCATGTCTAAGGGTTTCACAGTATGACTAAAAACAGGCTGAGGCAAGGGATGCCTGGGTGGCTTAGTTGGTTAAGCGTCTGCCTTCGACTCAGGTCATGATCCCAGGATCCTGGGATGGAGCCCCATATTGGGCTCCTTGCTCAACAAGGAGTCTGCTTCTTCCTTCATCTGCTGCTCCCCCTGCTTGTGCTCTCTCTTTCTAACAAATAAATAATTAAAGTATTTAAAAAAAAATAAAACAATAAGCTGAGGCTGGCCAACCAATTGGTTTTAGAACCAATGCCAATGCCAATTCAAATTCAATAACAAGGGGTCATTTTTAAAATTCTGCATATGAAAAATACATTATGAAGTTAGGGGAAAAGAAGTAATGCTGAAAAACAGCATTGATCATTCCTTGGTGGTATATGCTCTGTAATTTATATGCTTAGTAATACTAATTAGTAGTAATATTCTAACAATTTTATCTTTACTCCAATTCTTTCTTCTCCAATACTTTTTGCACCAACAAACTAAATGACTAGCCTCATTTACTAAACCAACCCAATAACCTGCAAGGTCTCCCAGGTGCCCATTTGATGGCTCTTGATGCACGAAACAGTGTGCTCCATTTGTGGTCAAGTCTCTCTTCCCTTAAGGTGTTAACAAGTATCTGTTTCCTCATTCTCTGCCTCCCACTCCTTACCCAGCATCCTCTGCTTGTATTGCTTGTCATGTTACTCTTGCCCAGAATGTCCCTGTGGTCATTCTCTTCCTCGACTCAAATTCCATTCATGTCTCAAACCCATATTCAATCCCAACTCCTCTACTTAACATTTTCCCAATATTTATATATTAAACACATATAATATATCTTGCAATTATCTCACAGGGTCTTGAAAGGAAGGTATATAATCTTTTTCAGGTTACATGTGTGTCTGTGTATGTGTGTTATTTTTCCCGTTATATGCATTAGGTATTCTGTACACATTATCTCTGTTTTCTTCCATTCAATCTACCAAAATCATATAATCTACCAAGGACAGGGAGAGATGGGTTAAAATCTTCTGCTATTAATATCTTTTATTCTATATTATTTCATATTTTTATCATGCTCACTTTACACTTTATTTCTTTTTATTTCTTTTGAAGCATAGAATATTCCTGTTAGATCTTCTTTGTGGGTGTGACTCACATAGCATTATAAAGTACACTTTTTCTAGTCGTACTAAATGTTTTACTTTACTCTTTCCCCTTGAATTCAGCCAGCTTGTTCATGATACCTGGTTTCACCTTGGCTGCATTGAGGGAAGTGTGAGAATTTGTGTAGAACATAGATACCTATGCTGGGGAACTACACAAGCCATCGGAAGAAAGCATTCATTTCGAATATGATTAGATTTGAAAATACACATTACAGACAAGTGTTATTGTTGTGTATAGATTATTTTGGGGTGGAATTATTAGAGCAGTATGTTTTGTTCTTCTAAAATTTTTTTCATTCTTGTCATATTTGGAAATTCAGGAAAAAGCTACAACTTTTACTTCCTTGGAAAGGTAGTGAGCAAGCAGTAAACTGCTTACCAGGCAGGTGGCACTAGGGATCCCAAGCTTGACAAGGGTTTCATGATTTTCTATTTCATTTTAGCTTCAAAATAATTTTTCCATATTTTGAAGGAATTGCTAAAAATCTAATGAAACCAAGATGTAACTATTTGAATGAAATTATTAATAGCTTTTTAAAGATTTATTTACTTATTTTAGAGAAAAAGTGAACACACCTGGGGTAGGGGAGGGCCAGAGGGAGAGGGAGAGGGAGACTCTCAAGCAGACTGCTTCCTGACATAGAGCTCAGTGACTCTGAATTTATGACCTGAGCCGAAATCAAGAGTGGGATGGCCAAATGACTGAGCCACCCAGGGGGCCCCTTTATTAATAACTTTTTTTTTTTTTAAAGATTTTATTTATTTATTTGTTAGAGAGAGAGAGACAGAGCAAGAGCGAGCACAGGCAGAGTGGCAGGCAGAGTCAGAGGGAGAAGCAGGCTCCCCGCGGAGCAAGGAGACCGATGCGGGACTCGATCCCAGGACGCCGGGATCATGACCCGAGCCGAAGGCAGCTGCCCATCCAACTGAGCCACCCAGGCGTCCATTAATAACTTTTAAGAAAAAAAAAATTTCAAGTTTTTGCTAATCTATTAGGCTTTCTTTGTCAGAACCATTCCCTGCATTATACATAAATACCAGAATTCATTATAATAATCTGAGTGTATCTTCCCTAGGGGCAGAACATGTAGAGCTAGAAGTTGAAACAGTAAAATCTGTTTTAGAGTTTCCTCTCCCATTGTCAAATAATGTTACATTTTATAATGCTTTTCAAAAAAATAATACACTAGATTATTTCTTGTATTTTTAAGCATGTTATCAAAAATTTGAAAACTAAGAAAATTTACTACTATAATACAACTTCAAACCCTGCTCTTTGAAAGTCCTCTAAAATTCAAAGCTTTATACTCAACCAAAATGTTACCCATTGCCTTTATAGAGGCAGATAGGTGAACAAGTGACAAAAATGGACCATAGTAACCTCATCAAACCCCTTCATCCTCCCAAAAGCTTCCCAGAGAAGGGCAGTTCAAGAAGCCATGGATGCTTCTGGAAGAGAGGTCATGGGTAGATGTGAAGGGCAGGCCAGTATTCTGTGCTCCAGAGGCATTTCCCCCCCGTCCCTCTGCATGTGGCTCTGGGCCTGCCAAAACCCTTCTTGTCACTGGATACTGGGTCATAAGGGGGTTAAAACCTTCCAGAGTAATCAAAATACTCCTTTTTCTTCCCATGTCCAAAATACATGGTTAATGATTTACTGAGCATTAGAAAAAGAAAATCACACCTACTGAATTTTTTAAAAAGATTAAAAAAAATTTTTTTATAACCAGAAAAGAGCCTTAGAGACCCATTCAGTCCCATGGCTTGTTCACAATGTGGGAAGGTTGAGGTCTGCCCTGTGACCTACAGCAGAACTCGCTTAGCAGCTGGTCTCTGGTTCCCTGCTCAGAGCTCTTTGCCATTGAATCTTTTTTTTATTAATTATTTTTATTAATATATAATGTGTTATGAGCCCCAAGGGTACAGGTCTGTGAATCATCAGTCTTACACACCTCACAGCACTCACCATAAGCACATACCCTCCCCAGTGTCCATAACCCACCACTCTCTCGATCCCTCACCCCAGCAGCCCTCAGTCTGTTTTGTAAGATTAAGAGTCTCTTATGGTTTGTCTCCCTCCCCATCCCGTCATCTTAAGTCATGTTGCTGCTCTGGCCTACCACAGAGTAATTTAGAATGTATGTTTGAAATTCATTGTTCTGGACAGTAAATATATCTGCACCACTTTCTGCGGACAAATAACAGTGTTTATGGTGACAAGGAGATTTTTTGTGTCTTTTTCCCTAAACGATCAGAAGGAATATTCCATACTGTGGGGCTGAGTATCTAGGCCTTATGCTTGCTTCTGTTTGTTGAAATACCTGCCATGTTGATCAGATTGGTGGCCGAAGTAGCTGGAGAATGGAATTGCTGTGGATGGACTCTATTGCTAAATTTGTTAAAATCCCTAAATAATATCATAGCTTTACAAACAGCTGTGCCTTCTTTTCTTTGTGGTTGTGGACTATATCATGCAGTTTTTAAGATGAAGCTAGTTATGTTTATGGCTCTGGATTTGATCTTGAGCTTTTGAATTTTAATTTACGTTTGAATAAGAATATACATATTGAATATAGTGTTTATTGCTAATAAGAAAAAGTATATCACTTCCAAATACACTGGAATGTGGAGTACTGGATATAAGCTCTGCATATTTTCAGCAACTTCTTTTGTCATCTTTCCTGCTGACTGTGAATTCTAGGCTTTTACTTCGTCATGGTCAGCACAGGCTTTTATGAGTATGTAAGAGGATGTTCATTTAGCAGCTGTTAACGGAGCACCAACTGGGTATGAATTTATCGTCCAAACAGAAGAGACAGACAAAAACAATAGATAATACAGACAAGTACATTTTATATGATGTTCAAAGTTCATATGTGATACAGAAACAAGAACAAACAGAGGAGGGTGAAGGGAATCTGAAGTCCACATTTATGAACATGGGGAAAACAGGATACAGTTTGTAACGTGGATAGTCAGCATAAAATGGGAGCAAAAACTTGAAGGACTCAAAGTTAGTTCAGGTGGTATCTGAGCGAAGCGTGTTGGCGGCAGAGAGCAGAGCCGCGAGGAATGCCCAAGACTCAGAAGACGAGGGCGTTAGTTCCACGGCAGAGGGAGAGAGGAGCATAGGAGAAGCGGGCGTCAGAGGGACGATGCAGAACCTCAGGCAGGGTTTTTAAAACCTTTGTAAGGATTCTGGTTTTAGTCCAAAAACATGAAGAGCTGTAGAGGGTTTTGAGCAGAGCACCCAATCCCAGGGCTTGTCTGGTTCTGTTCTCATCTGACCCTCACGCCCGCTCAATTCTGCTATCCGTGCATATGGACTATTAATAAGTGGCATGTAGAATGCACAGTACATTTTTAATATGGTTTTTTTTCAGTATTAGAGTTCCAAATTATTAGTGTTGATGTCTGGACTCATAGGTAGACATTCTGTTAGCTTATTTTTTTTTTTTACTTTAAATAGGTACTGCATGTATGACTATTATTTGTCCAGTAATAATCAACATTTAGTAACTTCACAAATATTTTTAAATGACAAGAATAGCTCCTTCTTGTTATTTTACATTTCAACACAACCCGACTACTAGACGAACATTCCATATTTTCTCTTTTTTTTAAGTTTTCATTTTAATTCCAGTAGATTAAACTAGAGCAATATATTAGTTTCAGGGGTATAATCCAGTGATTCAACCATTCCATACATCACCCAGTGTATATATCCCACATTCCAGTGTATTTGGAAGTGATAAACTTTTTCTTATTAGGATAATAAGAACCTCATCATATTTTCTCTTCATTTAGGTCATAAGTGATTAAAATACAATAAGTCTACCAGTTCAAATTCTGGAACTCTTTGGTAAAAATCAGTATTCTGGCCAGACTCCTCCAGAAACATCTTTTTTTTGCTTTCCCTTTAGTATTTCAGCATATATTAAATTTTCCAAGAGATAGACCTCCTGATTGGGCAGCTACATCTAACTTAGTTTAAAAGTCAAATATGTGATTGAAATGGGAGTCCCAGTTATGCTGAGAAAAGAGGAGGAAGCAGATGATGACTTTATTTCCATGAAAGATGTGTCTGGATCAAACATAAATAGAGTCCAAATCCTCCCAGACCCTTGTTTCCTAGTCATGAGATATCTGGTCAAGGCCACTTTTGTACTATATTTCACCAGGATATTCCTCATTCCATTCTGGTTCTAAAATACTTCCGGTCCTGTGGTTTCTTAAATGAAAGGAAAATAATCTTAGAGTTATATATCATCTTTGTGTAACTAAACAGCAGCAGGGCTAGTTCTTGTTTAGAATCTCATTATAAGAATAAACCATTAGAGTTACTGTAAGCATCTTCTCCCAGAATACTATCTACAAACAACGATAGGATTTTTAAAATATTGCTGTTGTAATAGGTAGAAAGCAATTTTTATGTATTATACATCATGCATAATATAATTTTATAAATTATTGTATGCAACTTGGCCACATTTCTAAAGAAAATAGAAAAAAAAATCGTACCACTGGAATATATTGTTCACTGTCATTAATGAAAACAATTTTGAATGCCTCACCCTAATTACTTTCTCTCACTTCCAAGTTCAGTCTTAGCATGAACATTGTTAGACATGTTAGAAAGAAATAATCCTTTCAGTATCTAAAATTTGATCATATATTACCTACTGAAGCTGCCTGAAGGGTCAACAGTTTTTCATGAATATAAAATACTGTCTTGCATGTTTAAATCCCCAATACTGTGTTTATTTAGCAAGCAGTGTGTTTAAGGATATCTAACCTAGGACTTTCCAATGACTTGAGAAAACCATTAAGCTAATGAGTTTGCACAGCAGCTTTAAGAATCCAAAACCAGTCCTGTACCCTGTGAGACCTCTTCATGGAATTTCTTAAGTTCAATATTACCTTTTTTTTTTTTTTTTTTTTTTTTTTTAGAGAGAGAAGACAGGAAGGGCAGAGGGGAAAGAGAGGGAGAGAATGAGAATCTTAAGCAGACTCCACGCCCAGCATGGAGCCATATGCAGCCTTCAGTCTCATGACCCTGAGATCAGGACCTCAGCCAAAATCAAGATCTGAACACTTAACCAACCTACTGAGCCACCCAGGCAGCACTTAAAACAATTAAAACAAAAACAAAAACAAACAAACAAAAACCAGACACTAGAAAAGTTTAAGGAACTGCTACTTATTGGAAAAAAAAAAAAAAAAAAAAGGCCAGAAATGTAACACAGTTCTGTTATGACTTTCTTCAGGGTCTTTTCATCACACCTCAGTGATGACCGGTCATGGCCAAAGACAGAAATTACTCATCTTTCTTTATATTATGAGCTATATTCCTGCGGTTTCCTCGGGTTTAGCTCCATCTTTTGATTCTACTGCTCTGACTCCAATATATTTTTTTTCCAATGTAATTTGAATTGACAAGATGTTGAAATTGAAGGATAAAAATTTTGATGGGTGAAGTTGACTCACATGGGTCCTGACACCTTGAGAAAGAGCAGCAGATAGAGAAAGAACGTAGGTCCTTGGCTGTTCCGTGCCTGCTGTGTTCGTGAGCCAGACTCTGGGTGACATGCTGCATATAAAACACAGAAATCCTAATCCTCAGAGGCTTATTCTCAAGTCACAGACAGACCACAGGACAGGAGTCCTACATCCAAGAGTAGAGTCTGTACTCGAGATCATAAAAATCTACTGTTTTATTCGATGTAGCTGCCATTTCCGGTTTTGACGGGCATTCTTCTGTTAATTTTGCAGCAGTTCTTACTTTTGCTTCACAGCCGCTAGAGGTGACTGGCAGGAACGGAAAATGAGCTTTGTGTGTATTCATAAAATTCTGGGGATTAGTAATGTGAAAGAAGAAGATTTATGTGAAGTGCAGGTTTTCCCACATGGGCTGAGCTCTCTTACAGATGCGCCCTGAGGCAAACGGAGGACAAAAACAACTGAAATCTAACACGTTCACAGGCTGCTTTGTAGCGCTCTTATCTCTCTCTAAACCTGTATTTTTTAACCACCACTGTCTAAGAGTCCCAGGGGATAAGATCAAAAGAAGCAAAGGACATTAAGTATTTGGGATATGGGACAAATTAGTAGGGAGTGAAAATCACCGTAATAAAAACACAGTGCATCTTTATTTGGTGATGTGGGAGCTCATTCCAATTGTACTAGAGGTCACAGAATGACAGGCTCAGGCATGGCTCAAATAAAATCAACATTGTCTGTACAACACGTAAAAAAGATTTATTAGAGACTTTGAACTAATACGTGCCTGTCCTTTAGGGAGCGGAGCATGTCATAATAGCTCCTCTGGTGAGAAGGACAGGGACAGAAAGGAGGAATATTGTTCTGTTGATTTAAAATATATTTTAGCTTTTAAAAGACTCTGATGCTTCAGAAAAGATAGTGGTTATAGAAATGACATTTCTATTTTGAAATGCTACCATTTTGCCTATTTCCAAATATACATCACATAATTCAGATGCCCCAACAGTACTCTCAGACCACAGAAGAGACTTTTCCTTCTAACATATTGTGACAATTTGTTTGTGACTCATTGTGAAGAAATAACTGTTATGTGCCCATTTTTTTGAAAATTCTGCTGATGTTCATGATAAAACAGCATAATGTGATTTTTCTGGAGGCAATTTGTTTTGTGCTCTATTTCATATATATTTTGAAATAACATTTTGACTTAGGAAATGTTCTTCAAAATATTCTCATCATTTTGATGCTTCAGAACATGCCTTTACATTTTGCCTCCTGCCAAATTTTTATTGATTGTAGTAACTATGAAACAGAAAATTTTCATATCTGCCTTTCTGAAAAAAATCATCTTTAAATTGAGAATAAATGTGTAAATCCTAAAATGCCAGATTGCAGTAAAAAACCATCATTATGTTTAGAGAAATATGGTTTTATCCACAAATGTCATAGTGAATTTCCATGAACTGAATTGAACAAGTAAATTTTCAATAAGTAATTCATGCTGTTTTTTTAAGAGAGAATTTATATTTTTTATTTTCTAAATTTTCTTTTACAACTTTAAGTTTTAATTAGGAATTATTTTGCAATTCTTTTAGTCACTAGTTTTTATTTTTTTATTTTTATTTCTTTTTAAGATTTTATTTATTTATTTGACAGACAGAGATCACAAGTAGGCAGAGAGGCAGGCAGAGAGAGAGGGGGAAGCAGGCTCCCCTCTGAGCAGAGAGCCCAATGAGGGGCTCGATCCCAGGACCCCGAGATCATGACCTGAGCCAAAGGCAGAGGCTTAACCCACTGAGCCACCCAAACACCCCTAGTCACTAGTTTTTAAAGTTATATTTCTATTTTTAAAATGTGTTCTAATTCCTTAATTTTATTTTAAATATACTTCAATTCTATTTAAAGGATAGGCATTTGATCATGTCTACGAGTGTGCTAGTAGGTGGTCTATCTTTGCTTTTTTTACTGGAATTTTGAAAACTGTGAACAATACATATTTTTAGTATCATATGGTTTAAATAGTGACTAGTAGATTTTTCATTTTAATATTATAATTGTTATTCGTTCTTCAATATTAGTTTTAAAAAGTCATTTATTCTTTTATTTTTAAAGGAGCAATATAATAAAAGATCAAGACAATATGTGATCACAATATCACAATATGTGCTGATCATGGTTAAATTTTGCATAAAGTATTCAGAAATACTTCATTGTTCCCCCTTAAAAGCTAATAAATCCATTGAATTAAGAATTAACTTACATTACATATAAACTCTAATTTTATTTTGTAAAAATCTGGAGTATCTGGCATAATGGCATAAGCAAAATATTGCTGTTTTTGATGTTATTAATGTGGTTATAAAAAATTTCTCAGTGATTACGAAGTTCAAAAGCATCTTAAAATTGCCGTAGTCTTGATGTTCAAAGATAGCAGCATATCAAGACCCTTGATCTGGAATCCAAACTGCTATGTTTAATTGGCACAGTTTTACAAGGTCTTATATGTTATTTAATGTTAAAAACATAACCTCATAATGCTATATTGCTTCCTATAAAACACGTAATGCCTGTTTGGAAACAGAATGCCTTATTACACTGAGAATTCTTGGCAATCATTGCAGCTCCTCCGTGATGTGCAGGAGATAGTTAATTTTTTTTTTTTTTTTTTTTTTTTTTTTTTTTTTTTTTTTTTTTTTTACAATATGTGGTTCAGCATATTAGCCAAGAACAAAACACATACCCAAACTGTGTGATTCACATGGGGATAACATTTTTATGTAAAGCAGCATATCCCCGTGATCCTACAGGACCCATTTTATCACCAGTTTTTCCTTTCTCTTTAGTTTTCTTGGAAAAGATGTCTATCCTAAAGAGTGACGCTTAATTTTTAAAATTTTATTGCGTATCTACATGTAATATATGGAAATGACAGTTAATAGCAGTGCTACTGTGCTACATTATAAAATTCCACTGAATATAAGTGTTGACAGTCTGTACAGTCTCATCATTAGTGACCATCAGTAAGTACTGATGCAGAAAAATGTACAATTAAGAATTAAATATCTGTTAATTAATGATGAGCTTTAAGTTATGCTGTGGTAAAAGGATTCTGCCTTATCATTAATGAATACACAATTTCCACTAGACTTTTTTCTTATTGAAAATAGGCTCCTCTTTCATGAGCTACAAAAGGGATTCTCTGGAAGGAAGCAGTGTCGAATGGTGAGGAGGAGGAGCCTCAGATCAGTCAAGTGCAAAGTCTCACCTTCAGGAACTGAAAGCCGGCCAGTGTGGCTGGTGTGGGGGGGCCACGTGGCGGGTGGGGATAAGGATGTGGGAGAGATCTCGAGCAGAGCTTCAGCGTGTAAGGAAAGCATGAAAACTGTAATAATGGAGAAATACAATGAAAAGTCAAAGAAGGATTTTAAGGTAGAGAGTGACACACTTTCATTTATGTTTTGCAATATTTCCTCCAGCTTTCGGATTAGTGATACGTGAGGCAAGATAAGGAACAGACCCATCTAGGGAAGCATAACTGCTTCTAGGAAAATATATCTTGGAGGGCAGGGAATGAATGTATCTTAGGCAGCGCGTTATTTTGGAGCAAATACTTAAAAAGAGATTTCAAAATTGTATAAAATTTTATTGAACAGCAGGAAGTAATTTGTGATGAATAATTAAAAAAAAATACCATCCTCTTTTCCTAAATGTGTTTGCTTTTAGAGGTTGGTGACTTTTACTTCTATTGTCAATGTCATCATCAGCTTTTTCTGCTGGGAATTTAAGAGTCTGAAGTTGTCGGGGTCTTCTGTGAACTCTTTCTCTACTGTTTTTGGTGTAGAAGTATGTGTTTTTGTTCGGTTTTATGGAGAGTCATATTGATAATCCACAGTTTGGTGTGATTATCAGGGCATAATTTTAGAGACAGATATACTAGTTCAAGTGCAGGCATTGCCAGGTATGGAGCTATGCTGTTAAATGATGAGTATCCTAGTCCCAGTTTTTTCTTCTACAAAATGAAGATGATCCATTATGGGAGATTTTGAATTATCTCCCCAGCCAACCTGCATAAACATTGTTTACATGTCACACAGAAAAATAAGCTGATAAAAACAAGAGATCTGAGACCAAAAAAAAAAAAAAAGAAGAAGAAGAAGAAGTAAAAATAGTGTTGTAATCAATATCCATTCCCCAAATTTGTCCCAAAGTAGGAAATTTTCATGATTCTGACATTTGTCTGCAGGGTAGACATGGTGGAAAGTGTGAGGAAAATGACCTCTTTTTTACCTGCCCTACTTGTTTCTTGAGACAGATTTTTCAATTTATTCATTTGTTCAGCAAATAATTGAACACCTACCATGAGCAGGTATTACTGTAGGAATGGGACATATAAAGGTGAACAAAGCCCGGGAATCTTTGAACTTACACTTTTCACATTTTGGTGTGGAGCATCAATAAACAAAGTTAACAAGTGAAATAAAGGATAGGTTGGGAGCTGATGAGTCAGGAGGAAAACAAAGTCGTCCTTGTGGTAGGGAGTTCCTTGGGGTAGGGAGTTCCATTTCAAACTGGCTAATCTTGTGGCCAATTAAAGATGGCTGCAAGAGTTTACCACTCCTTCCCTCCACAGTTGGAATCCACTTCTCAGCCTCCAAGAATCTGAGCTGTTGGTGATTACTTTGAGGGTAAAATGTGGCAAAAATGATGCTTGGCCATTTCCAGTCTCAGCCTTTAAGAAGATTGGAAACTTCTGCTTTCTCTCTCTAGGAGGTATGGCTTTGATAGGAGCCATCCATAATGTCTTCACCATGCTGTGAGACAGCCCTAAGCGCCACTTAGAGAAGCCACTTCAAATAAGATGTCCCCAGGGCGTCCTTGGCTGTTCCAGGCACTCTGGTGGGGGCACCATACTTGCAAGTGGAGACGCCATCTTGGACGTTACCTTGCTCAAGCCTTCAGACGACCTCCAGCACCATCCACATTTTGGCTGCAATTGCCTAAATGATCCCAAATGAAAACTGTCCATTTGAGTCGAATAATCCCATGACAGATGTGAGAAATTATAACACACTGCTGTTTTAGGCCAGTGAATTTGGGGGATGGCTCATTAGGCACCGATGGATAACCCGAAAAACAAACAAACAAGCAACATTGTGAACAAACTTGAAAGTTGTTAGGAAACCAGCCACGTCGATAGTTGGGATAATTGGTTGACTCGTAACAGGGGGAGATAAGGGGTTTAACTGGGTCTCCAAGCATCATCTGAACAAGATTGTACAAGAACCTCACGCGTGTCTGGAACTCAGAGCAGTTTGGCGCACCACTTCTTTTTCCCTTGGGGATGGCTCTGATGGCACGTGAGAGAGCTGTCTCCACCTGACTGCTCGCTCGCCCTCCGGGCCTTATTTATCACGGCGAGAGAGTATGGCTCTCATCATTATTGAAGCAATTAACTTTTCTGCTTGGGGAAATATGCTTAATTAACCCAAACACTCTTGCTAAGTCATGTTGACCAGCACGGAATGTTCTGTAATCAGCGATATCGGTTTTTTGTTTTTTGTTTTTTTTAACTCTCTGAGTCATTAATATTAATATTGTAAAAATTTCCATAATAAAATGTTTTTAGAAAGAAAAATGTCATTCTTCTTCTGGAAAGTCCACACTACATCGGCTTTCACATGTTTTTCAGTATTGACCCTCAATAATCTTTTGTAAAATTGCCTGCGTGTAATCATACCTCCCTCATTGGGTTGCTGTGGCGATCACACAGTCAGTCTCTTAAAGGCATGGCATATTTCTGATGCATTGCAACTGCTCAAAAAATGCTTATTGGTGTCATTTAGTTATAAACTCCATCCTTTGTTTAATAATCTGTTCAGAATTCTTAGAATAAACCCTTCTTATTCCCTGTATTACATGTGTAGCCATGCCACTATCAACTTATCTTAAAACACGTTAGTCACGTCATATGATTTTTGTACAGTTCTGCTGGTTTCTATATCCTGCTACGTCTGTATATTAGAACCAACTGAAGCACTGGATAAACACAAAGTTTTCAAGAGAGGAAATCCTGGGATTTCCATTTTTGACAAAAGCCCTTCTGGTTCTGGTACCCAGACACAAAATTAAGAGGGCAAAAGAAATCTCCAAAATCTGCATATTATTTTCCTCTTTCAAGATATTCTTTTTATTTTTTTTTTTTTTAAGATTTTATTTATTTATTTGACAGAGAGAGAGAGAGAGATCACAAGTACACAGAGAGGCAGGCAGAGAGGCAGGCGCAGAAAGAGAAAGAGACCCAGGCTCCCCACTGAGCAGAGAGCCCGAGGCGGGGCTCGATCCCAGGACCCTGAGATCATGACCTGAGCCTAAGGCAGAGGCTTTAACCCACTGAACCACCCAGACGCCCCAAGATATTCTTTTAAAAATTGGAAACTGATTTGTTTAAGTACGGGTATGTATCAATGACTAAAATATCTAACTTCAAAACCTGTCATTTTGGTTTGCTGTCTTGATAATTTGTCCTGAAGTATTCAAATGTTTAACTCTTTACTTTGTTTAACCCAGGAATATATTTAAATAAAATGTTAATTAAAATTTTAATAACATTTGGGGATTATGTGGGCTATATTCTAGAATGCTTTAAAAATATAGATGATCATGTCATTAATTAAAGGGTTTACCAAAGTCTGTCTGCTATAAACTTTGCAGTGTAATGCATACTCCAAGAGCATAATTTTGAGCTTTTATGTTATTAGATAAGATAGATAAGCCAGGCTGTGATCCTTGCTGCTCTGAATGGACACTCAGGATATCACAGTACTAGATCCTGAGAAAGAATATTTTTGGAAAAGTTTCTGAAAAGGTGCTAACAGTTTCTAATTTTATTTCTCACTAGTATAGAGGCTCAAAAAGAGTAGAGACCGTGGTTTTTTTGGTCACTCCTGCACACCCAATGTACATAACTAGTAGGTGCTCAAAAAACAATCACTGTGTATTGATAGACTGATTCAGTGCCCATGCTGCTAATAAGCTCTAGGGGGAAAAAAACGGTGTGAATTAGTGAAATAAACTTAGTAAGGCAAGTCGTGATGTAATGGTGACTGTACTGTTTCTATCCAAGGGACATATTTCCTTGCATAATAGGACAGGAGAAAGTCAGGTTGGCTCTGTGCCACTAACATCTCCACAGACACTGAAGGATCCTAAGGCTAAACTGAATTGTTACACGTTTTCAGCACCCATCCTGTGAAGTCACTTGCTTTAACTTAGTGTGAACATCACATTTCCCTTGCCCGTTGATGACTTGGCTAAGACCCTTATTACATGTGAACCCAGTGGCTGTAACTAGAAGAGCTGTCTTGGCCGTACGACCCAACCTCAGCCTCTCTACTCTTTGGTAATGGCGTGGCTGTGGGGAGGTTAGGACTCCACAAAGGGAGTCACCCAGAAAGGAAAGTCCTATCAATCTGGAGACTCATGTTCTTCAATTCTAGGAAACTGTTTTAGAGTGTCTGATAATTTGTTAATCTTCATTTTCTCTGTTGTTCACGGTGAACCACATATTTAGATGAGGATATTGGACTTCCTTATCTGATCTAAGTTGCCTACCAGTAGTATGGTAGACTAAATGACATGAAGAGCTTTGCTGTTGCAAAACAATTTTTAAGATGGTGGAATTAATATGTGTATGGATTTAAAATATAGATGCAATCAAAATGTATTTACTCATATTTGTATGTATTGGTATTCTGGCAAGAGAGCAAGCAGAATTCTCAGAGGCCAGAAGAAAGTAAAAGCAATTCAGGGGATAAGCAAGATAGCTTTGAAGCTGCCAGGAAGTCTCTGGGGTCATTTTCATATTCCTGATCTCCTTGGCTATACATGTGGTTGCCGGGTAGCAGAGGTTAGGAAACAGAGCCCGAGTTTTACCCAAAGCATGAACTCCACTTGGAATACATAGTATAAAATACCAGGACTCTAAAAGGCTTTAGTGGAAGATGGAACAGAAAACAAAACAAAACAAGTAATAAACACAGCAACAACAATGACAAATGTTCTATTTAGGATAGTAAAGAAAATTACCTTTTACCTTGCATGGGTTGGGAGGGGGAAGTCCCCCTACAGTTTGACCCCACAAGCCAGCTTTCTTATGCATTTGTGACCCTAATTTCTGCTACCTTAGAGAGACTGGAAAAACCCAGGTTTCGGATTTAATTTAAAGAAAGTCACCCGTAAGCTGCAAAAGATTGCTGTCCTGCAGCTCATGTTTTCTAACAATGACGCCAATAAGACACAAATAAACTAAAAAAAAAAAAGAAAGAAAGAAAGAAAGAAAGAAAGAAAATCTCATATATTTGGGAATTAAAAGAATCAGAGGAAACAAGTGCATAAATAAATTTTGTATCAAAAAGAATTACAGTAGGCTTGGAAAAGTCTAACCACTGAACAGTAGTGAAAGGATCACATATTGGAACTTGTGAAATTCACTCAAGTAAAATTAGAAGGGACTTTATCTCCTTAAATATTTTTATTAGAGGGGCGCCTGGGTGGCTCAGTGGGTTAAAGCCTCTGCCTTCGGCTCAGGTTACCATCCCAGGGTCCTGGGATTGAGTCCCGCATCGGGCTCTCTGCTCAGTGGGGAGCCTGCCTCCTCCTCTCTCTCTCTGCCTACCTGTGGTTTCTGTCAAATAAATATATAAAATCTTTTCTAAAAATATTTTTATTAGAAAAGAAAACCCCAAAATTAATGAACTCAGCAACTGGCCCTCTGTCTCTTGGGAACATGGTAGAATTATACTTTGTGTTCTTTGTGGTTGAGAGGGAGGCGTGTTGACTCTATCTAGCCATTGGACTGGGAATAGAAGTGGCCCCTGTCACTTGCAGCTCAGAATATTTAACTGGTGAGATTCCCTGTTGTTTCTTACGCTGAGGTTATGATGGGCAATGTTCCAGACGATGTCCCCTTTCTCAGCATGAGTTTCTGAGTGGGCTCTAGCGGCCAGAGAGCCCCACTACTAACCTGGGTTAGAAATATTATAGCCTGAATGGAAAAATAAAATATGATGTTTAAAATTAATGGAATTTTTTTTTTGTAGCAAACATGGAACATGCAACATAGGCGTCCCGATGATGCACTCTAAGAATAGGGAAAGAGAGAAGCAGACGAGAGACAAAGGTTTGGGGAGGTGGTGGGGGGAATGGGGGAGGGGAGGGGTGCAGAAATGAAGAAAGGACATGAATCATCAGAGGCGACAAAAGGAAATACGAGCAAAGGATGAATAAATTAAAAATACTGTAAAACGAAATGACATACAACTTGACTGTAAATTTTAAGTCTTATATAAAATTTCCAAATGCCTATAAAATTGAACTAAGTAAACAGACTTAAAAAGAAATAGAAACCTTGATTAGTTCTGTAACCATCAGCAAATTAGATCAGTAGTTAAAGTTGTTCCCACAAAGTACATACTTACTCTCAATGGTTTTACTAACCAGTTCTACCAAATATTTATGGTGCAGCTAAAGCTGATGCAGACAGCCCCACAATCCTAGAGTATGGAAAAAGGCCACTTTATAAGAGTGGGATAAACCTGCCTCCAAAACAAGAGAGCAAAAATTAGATGTCAGTCACATTCATTACACTTAATAACATAGATATCCTTACATAGATATCCTTATCCTCACCCACTACACTTTTAGCCTCATTTTATATTCCTTTGTTTCACCTTCACTCTGTTTTACCACCAGTGGCTTCTTAAAATTTCCTCAGATACTCTAGTCACACACCTGCCTCAGGACATGAGCATCTCCTTCATGTCTGAAACCCTCTTCTCCTTCGACAGCTCCTTTCTCTCCTGCAGGTCTTTTTTAAAATGTCGTCTTGGTTATTCCTTTCCTGAAAAAACTGCAGTCATTATTCCCATGTTCCTTGTGCTTTCTTCCCTATTTTGGTTTTTTCTCTCTGCACTTTTCACGATCTCATATATATTATTACTTCTGCATCCTGCTTATTTGTCTGTCCCCGCTTCTAGAAAGAGAGCAGAGCTTTTTGTTGACTGACTGACTTCCACAGCTCTGGCAGTTAGCATACTGCCGGGCACCTGGTGAAGACTCAGGAACTGTTTGTGGAATGAATTGATAAATGCAAAAGTATTGAACAAAATGTTAGCCTGACGAGTTCAGCAATGTATGAAAAATACAGTATGACTCAGTTGGCTTTTTCTCAGGAATGCTAGTTTAAATTAGAAAAACTTACTGAAATGGCAGATAAAAGGAAACAACAAAATTATTTCAACAGATGGGGAAAAGTGTGTTACCTCTTTAACAAGTAAACCAGCAACAAACATCACACTTAATGGTAAAACATGGCAAGTGTTTTCTTTATTATGAGGGACAAGAAAAGGTGCCCTTTTCCCATTGTTTCGACTCTTCTTGTTGCATTTTATCTGACAGAATAAGCCTATAGAAGGATAAATGCAAGGTACAAATAATGAAAAGAAAGAAAGCTCAAAATTTCCACAGATGATCTGATTATCAGCAAATTCAGAGTAATTCACAGAATCAAAATAATTCAGAAGGTCATCAAAAGAATTTGGCAAAATTTCCAGATACTAAATCAGTGTATAAATACCAGCCAGAATCCAATTAGTTAAATCGTGGAATCAGACAAACTGTTTCAGAAATTTACATGGCAATGTAGAAGAGCCATTAATAGCGTGATACACATGAGGAAGATGAACAAATGGAGGAATTGTCTCCACCACAAGTGAAAACATATTGTAAGGCAGTGTGACATTGGCCCAGGGACAGACCAGGACACTGGTGGACCAAAACAGCCCCTCAATACACCCAGACCTCTTGGGGTACTTGGTGATGACCAAGGTGTCGCTGTAGCTCAGTAGAGAAAGCATCAACTCGTTGGTAAATGGTGCTAGGAAGTATTTATCAGTGAATAAATTGTCAGTCTCATTTCCAGAATCCACCACTGTGTTGCTCGCCTCTCTTCTCAGTTGCTTATCTTCCAGGCTCTTTTTCCTTTACATTCTTTCCCCTTGACTTACCTTGGTGCTTGGTGCACTTTGTGGAATGAGCGAAGGCAAAGGCTTGTGTTTACTTCACGATGTTTAAAGGGGAGTACATTAATCATGTATCTCCTCTTTCTGAAAAATATGGAGTATATCAAGAACTTCTGTGTGTGTTTTTTTTTTAATTTTTATATTAGGACAAGTTGGTGTGTAACCCCACTAAATATCAGATAAATGCTAATGTTTAGAGTGTGTTAAAAAGAAAGTCTTGTAATTCCTTTGCTTTTTTTTTCTTTTTTTAAAAAAAAGATTTTATTTATTTATTTGATAGAGAGACAGGGAAGAGAGAGCATGAGAGGGGAGAAGGTCAGAGGGAGACGCAGACTCCCCGTGGAGCTGGGAGCCCGATGTGGGACTCGATCCCGGGACTCCAGGATCATGATGTGAGCTGAAGGCAGTTGCTTAACCAACTGAGCCACCCAGGCACCCAACTCTTTTTTTTTTTAAATATGAAAGTAAAGGCATAGTGTTCATTCATTTGAGAAAATGCAACCAGGAACTAGTATGTATGAGACGCGCTTCTCTGAGTAACCGGTAGTATCTCCTGGATAGCATGTCAAGTTCCATGTTCAGTGTTTGAACCAGCAGCTCTACCTGAGAATCGGTGGCCTATTCTCATCATATCTAGTCTTGAAAGTGTCTCCTGTGTAAAGTAGTCTTTATTGTTTTTAATAGAGATTTTCTCAAGAAATGTATTTTCTCCAGTGCCAACACTCCACTTACGACGCTTTCGCTGATAATCATTAAATGGAGTGGTTTCTCATCTCGAGGTGCAGTAGAAACGTGGTGGTGGGGGGCAGTCGAATCCTCAGCTTTAAAGGATGATTGTTGGGAGCATGTCATGGGCCCCAGAGCGCGGTTGCCATGGTGATTCTGCTGCTCTGCCAAGGCTGTTTCTCACTGTGGGTGGAAAGAAGTTCCCCTGCCAGCAACTATGTGGGATTCTGGCAGCTGGAGAGAAGGCAGAAATGCTGCGCTGCGTCCCCAGATGGGAGTTCTGAGTCTTCTTTTAAATGTAATAGGCAGCTCAGGCCCTGTGGAGGACAGGGGGTAGTTAGGAACTAGCCCATTACAAGAGCAAAATGTGCACGATAAGATTCTGCAAGTATTTTATTTTGAGTGGAAGCTTTGCAGAGGATCAGGACTCCAACTGATGGGGTGTAGCCTGACTTGGCAGTAAGGGAGGGTTAGAGAAATTTGTATTCGTCAATAGGGTTAATATAATTCTGAGGGATTTCAATGGCAGCATTTAAATAGGGAGTAAAAGAAATATTGCCATTTAATTTGGAGATCTTGAACTCATTCAGAAATGCCGGTTAACTGGGGTTGTCAGTTTGGGTTTCCGTAGTATTGAGATCTCATGTTTTTCTAAAAATAAAAGGCATTACTATAACTAATCCTTTCAACTGTGACACTGATAACCACCACCACCCTCCCTCCCCTGAGATATATGGGGTCTAGGTAACTAGGCTTGCTTTCATGGGGGTCCTAGTAATGGTCCATCTAAACCACAACAGAGAAAATGTGACATAAGTAGAACCTGACTCTCAATCAGAATTCAGATTGGCAGAATTAAGCAAAAGTCTTCAGCGGCGTTTTGGTGATCATCTATAGGCTTCCCACTTCCTTTGCCCCTGGGCCTCATTCTGATTTTATTTTTGCTTTGTTAGAAGCTTTAATTAGACCCCAAGAGAGGTAATTCCTATCGATGAATTTAATGTTTGGACTTTTTTCTTTATATTTAAACTTCTATTCTGAAGGCTTTTGTTGATTACATTCATTTGGTTTTGATACCTCAGTGCCTGCAGAGGAAGTCCCATGTACCTATATCGAATTCTTCCAGAATAGTAGAGGAGAGAAATCACAAAGGAATTAGATTTGAAATCATAGGGCTGTTTGGGGGCACTCGCCAAAATAAGGGTAACTCCTGTTTGTGTTGGTACCAATTCTGTGTCTTATTCTTTATTTCTAAATAATCAGGTGAATTTTTTACAACATGGAAAGACAAAGAATAGTTCAAAGATTTTTCTGCTATCCTGTTAATCTCCACTCAAAACTGTGTTCAGTGATATTCAGAGACCGCACACTCTGGTCTCATCCATCTGCTAGCGAAGTCTCTTCCTATCATATGAAGTGTCAAGCTGTTCTAACCTTTCCTACTTCCCCACATCGTGTGTGTGTGTGTGTGTGTGTGTGTGTGTGTGTGTGTGTGTGTGTATGTCAGGGAAGGAATGTTCAGGAAATGATTTCCTGTACTAACAATTGCTGTGGAAGTGAAGACATGTTCAGATGTCTTTTTTTGCCTCTGGGGCAGATGAGGTGAGCCATCATTCTTTCAAGAAGTCCAGTTCCAGGAGTGCCTGGGTGGCTCAGTGGTTAAGCCTCTGCCTTTGTCTCAGGTCATGATCTCAGGGTCCTGGAATGGAGCCCTGCATCAGGCTCTCTGCTCAGCAACAGCTTGCTTCCCCTTGCCTCCCTGCCTGCCTCTCTGCCTACTTGTGATCTCTATCAAATAAGTAAATAAAATCTTTTTAAAAAAAAAAGAAGAAGCAGCAGCCCAGTTCCAATGATCAGTATGAAAATTAGCAGGCTGGACCACTCTCTAAATACAAAATTACTTCACACAGGAACTTTACAATGGTCACATGCATTGTATGTTACTATAAACATATGCATTCTACATAAAGTGCACACAGATCTTCCTGTGACTTAAGTACAGTAAATAACAAACCATTTTCCAATTTCCTTTATTTGTTTCTGCAGAAAGGAAGAGCCAGTTAGGTAGAGAGCTTTTGAGAGGCTTTAGCATTACAAAAAGGAGATTTAATCAAGAATTTCCAAAAGGAGAGGAGTAGGAGGAAAGCTCTGGAGTAGAATATATAGAGGGGAGGTGGGGGGAGTGGGAACGATGACACAAACACACACAGGGCTTGGAGGGGAAACTGATCATCTGAGAAGTTGCTTTGAGCCTCGCAGCCCCTTACTTCGGCTTCCTTTCTTCCCAGCAGCTGGTACAGAGTACCTAGTCAGTATGTCTCATTGCAGAACATACACACTTAAGCATTTCTAGTTAAGCTCCTGGAAGATATCTAGCAAATTCTGACACTTATTTTTAATATGAACAACCATGCTTTTCTGATGTCATGGACTAGAAAGCTGTCTTTCAAAAGACTAATGTGACAAAACTTTAAAAAGCAAAAGTGATTCCTGTAGTCAAAGTATTTTTGAAAACCATACTACAACACAATCATTGTTAATCTTAATACAGTTAAAGGTGTGTCTAGGAGTGGTAGCCCGGACATTTATTGAGTGGTTAGTCCATGGCACTCACTGTTTCATGGATTAGCTCACCGTAATGTAATGTAATTTAAATTACATTTTAATTGTAATTAAATTGTAATTTAATATACATAAATTTATAATTTATTATGTTTAATACATGTAATAAATTTATTAAATATAATGATAAATTTGTTACATGTATTAAATGTAGTAAGTTTATTACATTTGATTTATTATATTTAATAACATCCATTGTCATATTATACTGTCATAACATACAGTATGTCATAACATAGTATCATATTAAAAGTTTTGGTTGTACAATAGAGTGACTGCACAGTTCTGTCTTCACCCATACCTACCCCCTCTCCCCTCCGGTAACCATCTGTTTTCTAGAGTAAAGAGTCTGTTTTCATTTGTCTCTTTTTTTCCCTTTGTTCTTTTGTTTTGTTTCTTAAATTCCACATATGAGTGAAAATTGGTATCTGTCTTCCTCTGACGGATTTATTTCACTTAGCATCATACTCTCCAGCTCCATCCATGTTGTTGCAAATGGCAAGATTTCATTCTTTTTATGGCTGAGTCATATTCCATTGTATACATATGCCACATCTTCTTTACCCATTTATCTATCAGTGGGCACTTGGGTTTCTTTCATAATTTGGTTATTATAGATAATGTGCTATAAATGTTGAGGTGCATATATCTTTTTGAATTAGTGTTCTCATATTCTTTGGGTAAATACCCAGTAGTGTGATTACCTACTTAATGCTCACAAGAATTATTTGAGGGGAATTCTTACCGTCACCCTTTTACACATGATGAAATGAAAAGTGTGAATTGGCCAAAAACCGCACAGTGGTAGAACAAGGATTTTACCCGTCCTGGTCTCTCATTTTTTTTTTTTTTCAATTACGTACTACAGCATGAAGTAGATTTCATATTTGAGTCACTACGAAGGTAACATAAATTAATATGCGAACTCAAAAGCCTCTGAAATGATTTGCTTTACTAAGTGCACTGTGCTTGGATATTGCCTAGTCTGTTCTCTTTCCCTCCTAAAAACCGCTGAGCAAACCACTAAATTGGGTTCACAACAAACAGGTTTTGACCCACTATTTTTAAAACACAGCTAAAAGGAGATCCATAGAATAAATGTCATTAAACTAAAAACAGAAGCAGATGAAATTTGACAGCAATAAAGTCAAGATAGAATGCTGTGGGTGCACGTGGTGAAGGTTATTACAGGAAGTCTGCGTCAGGACGGAAGGGCTTCCTTTGGTTTGTGGGTAGAAGAAGAAGACGACTTCAAGGGAATTAAATATCCTCTTCTCTGTGGACAATGGGTTTATAATTAAGGCACTTGATTTTTCTACTCTCCAGGGCAGACTGGTTGCGCATGTTGACCTGATCCCACCTACAAATGCAAATATGCTTTCCTATAAGGCTCACATTTTTCTAAGAATTAATTAGATGGAGAAACAATATTCATTCCTAACTCTTTTCCATTGGTCTTTTGCAGGGTGTTTTGAGTGCTGTATTAAATGCCTGGGAGGCATTCCCTACGCCTCCCTGATCGCCACCATCCTGCTTTATGCTGGGGTCGCCCTGTTCTGTGGCTGTGGCCATGAAGCACTCTCTGGAACAGTCAACATCCTGCAAACCTATTTCGAGATGGCGAGAACTGCTGGAGACACACTCGACGTCTTTACCATGTAAGTCCCTCTAGATTACTTCTCGTGTTGAGAGTATGTTCACGTTGCTGTGTGTCGAATGAATAGGGAGTCAGTGTTATAGATGAAGAAACAAATACCCTGTGATTATATACACACGTCAAGAGAACATTGACCTTTACCATGACTCCAGGACACAGAGCAGAAGATCAGGAGCCAACTGAATCTAGACTTAATTTATATATTAATTTGACTGTCAAGTTTTACCAGAACTTCAGTTACCATTAAGTGGAATGCTTGCAAATTGTGCCTGATCTTCCAATCTGAGCAGAGGCTGTTCTAATAGAACAGAGCAGAGAATAGAGATCAGGGCTGGGTATAAATGTAGACTCTGCTGCCAATTCTAGAAAAATCACCAAAACTCTGTGGGTGCCTTCACATTTTTAAAAACTTTAATTCAACATTGGGTATGGTACCATCTTTCTTTCCCTGCCTCCCAGAAGTGATGTGGACTTCTAAGAAATCTTGGTTAATGGTTCTTACCGGACTTCTGTTAACGACAAATCATCAGTAGCTTTCTGGAAACCTGATTTATGCTTAAAAGGTACATTTCACTCATAAATTGCAACCTCCTAGGATCACTAAACTTTAATATTTTTTAAAAAGTAACTCAAACACAGTCTGGAAGTAAGAGTTTTCTGCTCAAGTTTCAGTCCCTTATTGCTTAAGATCACAGAGAACTAATGTTTAGGACTGAATTTAGCCCCAAATAAAGTCCCGATTCGGATCATTTATTCAGTGTTGCAATGCCCACAGAAAGAAAATAGCTCATTTGTACACTGTATTTGATAATCCCAGCCAGTAGTCGACTTTCCATTTCATTGGCCACCATGGCATTTATGGCTCCTACAACCTCTTGCGTTTAGTTCTTGCTTCTTGATACTGTGCAATTCTGTAATTTTTTCATGTTGCTGTATTTTGTCATTCTGAGTAAATTCAATAACCTTCTTAATTTATATAGACGTTTTTCTGGAATATGATGGGTTTAGAGTTACCAAATATCAGCAGTTAATACGGCTGGTGAGAGTGACTTTGCCCTTTACTGTCACAACTCCATCAAAAAGGTCAGGGAGATGTGTTATTTGCCCAGGGTCAGTTCCCACTGAGGTGGCGTAATTACAACCCAAGACACTAATCTAAGACAACACTTGGTCAACCTGCACAACTTTCTAGATAGAAGATAACTTTTCTCCAATTCCAATACCAGAAAATACATCATATTGCTAAATTTTTAAATAACCCATCCCCTACAGATGATCTTGAATAAACTCTTGATCACAGATTATATTTATTATTTTATTAATTAAAGTTGCTTATTTCTTTTTTTTAAGGATTTCTTTATTATTTGAGAGAGAGAGAGAGAGACACAGTGAGAGAGGAAGCACAAGCAGGGAGAGAGGGAGAGAGAGAAGCAGGCTTCCCACTGAGCAGAGAGCCTGATGCAGGGCTGGATCCCAGAACCCTGAGATCATGACCTGAGCCAAAGACAGACGCTTAATGCCTGAGCCACCCAGGCACCCCTGAAGTTGCTTATTTCTATGTAAAGAGAAGAGAAACATGGTACACATTTCTATTATGTAATAGAGCAAGAATTTCCTACTTGGCAGAGTAGAAGGCCTGTACCCTTGGACAGAGTGCATAGTAAAATTTTGTGGAAAAGGAAAAATTTATTTGAAATATTTATGTTTATCTAGAATACATTGGCACTTAAAATTTGGGAAAGATTGGCCATGAAGTAAGAAATATGACAAAGCAGGTGTGTGAGACAGAGAACCTCTCCTAATATAGTTATTAAGAGGAGAAAGGAGTTGATGACCCACTCAGTTACGAACAGATTATTCAGGGGCACCTAGGTGGCCCAGTCATTAATCATCTGCCTTCATCTCAAGTCATAATCCCAGGGTTCTGGGATCGAGCCCTTCATCGGGCTCCCTGCTTGGCAGGAAGCCTCCTTCTCCCTCTCCCACTCCCCCTGCTTAAATTCCCTCTCTCTCTCTCTCAAATAAACAAAAAAAATATTAAAAAAAAAAAGAACTGAAATTACTTCAGAACAGTCCCTAACTCTGAAGTACTAATTTAGAGTTTCATCAATGTCAGTGACTAATGGAAATGAGTTAAAGGCAAATTTTAAAAACTATAACCTAAAAAAGACAAAGGAATTATATCAGTTTCTTTGGATTTCCCAATGTAATTTTATTTTAGAGATTATTTTGAAAAATTACCATCATTCATTAATTTAATTCCTTAAACCCTTAGCAGACAGTTTGTCAATTTCCATTACATTAGCTCTATAGCGTGGATTGATCCTTGGAAATTTGTAGGCGATAGTCGTCATTTGAAATATGATTGAACGATCTGAAAATGCTTTGACTTATTGCAGGTTAGTTTGCAGAGATCCCTAAGAAAATGATTGCAAGGATATATTTTAATGTGATAAAACTGACATTTTCTTTTTAGTTTTAGCTCAGCCTACACTGGACAAAATATGTTTTCACTGTGCATTATTTTAAGCTACCACAGATGTCCTTAAAATCTACAGATTCTCTATATTTAGGCTATATCCAAATTGCTAACTTTAGATATAGAATAGAAGTTTGTAAGAAATCATGAGTCTAATAAATGACATGAGATGATTGTACACATCTATTAGAAACCAGTTGTCAAGATACTTACTTGACATTTAGACAGCAGACTTTAATATATCACAGAATTCTACTAAAGCTCTGAAGGAGTAGTGTGTGGGGGTGTTCAGAAGAGAAATCAGAGATCATATGCTTAATTTGGTACTTTTACCTTTACTCTGTCCCATTGGAAGTTAACTGTGAGATTAATAATGCATTTTTGGAATGGGAAGAATACCATTTTGATTGGAAGAAAAGCAAGTGCTCAAATTATTTTTATATTTCAAATAACTAAAATTCTTAAACAAGGCCTTGTGAAGCTATCAAAGGAATTCAGACTCTTTCCTTGTCAGTAAATGGTTCGTGAAAACAGAGGGAAGGTAGGTCCCATCAACTACTAGGTACCATTGGTGCCAACTGACTACATTCAAAGATTCACATACAGGTTTAGAGCAAGTAGAGATTATCCTATGAGATGCTGCCTTACAGGGATATCAGGGGAATAGGTAAGGGGAAGGGGAAACAGGGGGCATAAAATAAGGAAATGTAGAATAGCGGCGGCTGAGGATGGATTTGCAGACAGTACAACTTGCTTGGAAACGAGCTAAGGTCAGTCTGAAAAGAGTGTGTAATAGAATGGAAAGAAAGCGCTCACTGGCCAATGTTCGTCATTTATAATCTGTTTTTTTTTCCTCTATAGTTCATACGCTTTGTTCAACCAAATTAGGCACTCCTGTCTCATTTTCTTATAAAGGACAAGAAACTTGTTTACTGGCTATGTGAACTAAAAGATAAAACCAATTGCCCAAGCCTCTGCTTGTCCTCCTGTGGTTGTCAGAGTCCGAGGATTCCTTTGTTCTTTATCTCAGCTTCTCTGTCTCTGTCTCTTTCCTGCCTTCTTTCCCTCAAACACATACGCATATCTCAACATGGTCCACATCTCCTTGTCTACAGGAAGAAACATGAATTCAGGCACAGTGAATGATGACGATTTCATTTCACTAAGCATCTGTCTGTATGCAAAACTGACCTTCCATAAATAAATCTGCATATAAGAAATAATATTACAGGGGCGCCTGGGTGGCTCAGTGGGTTAAGCCACTGCCTTCGGCTCAGGTCATGATCTCGGGGTCCTGGGATCGAGTCCCGCATCGGGCTCTCTGCTCAGCAGGAGCCTGCTTCCTCCTCTCTCTCTCTGCCTGCCTCTCTGCCTACTCATGATCTCTCTCTGTCAAATAAATAAATAAAATCTTTAAAAAAAAAAAAAGAAAGAATATTATAAATACATGTAGGAATACTCTCCATTCTCATGCAACTTGTGTTTTGGGTATAAAATTCTCAATACCTTTAGCTTTCTCCAGAGGAACGTGACCCAAGTGATGTCACCCATCAAACCGTTGTGTCATACTCCATTTGAGAAGTGGACATCCCCATAGAGTCTAGAGGGAATTTCTCAAAGATTTTTGTGACCCACTGGTATGCTTTTTAGTTATCACTCTGTCCCTCCTCATTAACTTGGTTTCCAAAAGACTTTTCATCCCTTTCAATTCCGTGGTCTTTTTTGGCTCCAAAGTGTTATGACAATGAGAGTGTGGCCCAGCCCACTGCTTCCCTCAGAGGGTAGTCTCACACTACAACTATAACTTTTTCTAGATTGACACCTCCTTTCAGGCCTACTCCACTCTGGCGAGAGTTCCCCGCCCCACCATCATCTGCTATATGATGAGGAGATCATTTTCTGATCTGTGACTCAGCCTTTCTTACCTGAGAGCCCCTTGGCAAGGTACTATTATGTGATCCGTCAGTGTCTTTTGGCTGAGTGAACAAGAAACAGGGGATGCATTTTACCTCTGCAGAGCAGACTCATAGAGGACAATGAAATATGGAAACTGGTTAGAAAATTAGATCTCAAACGATCCAAACCACTAATTTTGCTAAGTGACTTGGCTTCTTGAGTAACTGTCTGGAAGACCGAGCAAGAGACCGTCTTATTCACAAATACTTCCCCCTGTAATTTATTAGACAGGGATTGTGTTTGGGTTTTGACAAATTATAGTGAGGGTCTAGGATCTGGTACCCTTGATTTCTAGAGTGAATATATTTGATTTTCAAAGTTTAATACTGTTAATTGAACTTAATGCATTAAGAACTGAGGTTACTGGATAATGAATTCTTTGGTATTGAATGCACACATAAAAATTTATCTCTGTTTGCCTAAAGCAAAAGCAGGCAGTAAGCACAGATAAAATAGAGAAACTGGTTTTGCTCTCAACTTCCCTTCGGTAAATCTCTAAATCTGCTTGGATACCCTCCCCAGTGTCCATCACCAGCCATCCTGTCCCTATCCCCGCTACTTCCAGCAGCCCTCAGTTTGTTTCCTGAGGTTAAGAGTCTCTCTGATCATTTGTCTCCCTCCCTGGTTTCCTCTTGTTTCATTTTTATAGGGAAATAGTTTTTGACTCAGTGGAAAGAACTTTCCAAAAGTCAAGAGTTTTCTGAAGAGTACTTGGTGTGCCTTGGAATGTACTGATTTGCCTGAGAATGAAGGCATGCAGACAAGGCCAGTAATGAACTTCCAGTTCTGAGATGCTTACAACCTCTAATTCTCTTGCTAAGCCTTAGTCTTTATTCAAGAGCAACTATCTTAGTGTTTTTGCCTGCTTTGCAAATTGGGTTATTGTGAATAGCAAGTATGGAAACATAGTTAAACTTATACTTACTATATTTCTGTGTTTTTGTTTTTAAATATGCAGATGTCACTTTTCAGGCTAATCTTTTGTTTAATTTGTTTTTTAATGAATTCACTTATTCAGCAAAAAATAGTGGGTCATATTATGTGCCAGTTACTATGCTAATCCTTAGGGATTGAATAGAACAAGACAGATTGATTTTACTCAAACCCTGACATGGGAAATGTATGTTAGCAAAGTGCTGTCTACATCAGGCCGAACAGATAGGAATCCAAGAATGCTAGATTCAGTACTTGAGCTGATCTCCAGGATGCATCAGGTTGAGAAGTAGAGGGAATAGAGAAGCTATAATAATTAATACTGTAGAGGACGGGAATAAAAAAAAAATATATATATATATATATATATATATATATATATATATATATATCAAATGGACCAGAATAGAGTGAGTAAAAGAGAATTAAGTGTATATAAATAGTTATAAATATATTTAAAATTATGTCTCTATTCACATTTTTGCCAAGACTTTCAGATAAATTTAAAATTTAAAATTTAAGAATAAACTAATTTGTAGAAACTAGAAGAAAAATATATTGGGTTTCATATATCATGGGGCAAGAAGTAACTAAAAAATATCAGATATCACAAAGGAAAGTATATATGGATTTGATATAATATAAATTAAATTTTACTCATTGAAGTAATACTTTAAAAAAAAACAAAGATACAGAGAACTGAGAAACATATTTACTACTTACATGACAAGAGGTCCTAATTTTAATAAAGACAGAGTTAATTCAACAGCAAAAGTATACAGTTTGCCATGGAAAAATAGTCAAAATATAAAAACATTTCATTGAAGAATACAAATGGTTAATAGCTTGTATTCGTAGTAATACTAATACAACTACTACTAATTATTAAATGTTAAGTATTAAATACTACTAAGTATTAAATACTAATACAACTAATAGTAGTAGTAGGAGGAGTTCATCTACACTACTGAAAAAAGAAAATTAATTAAAAGGATGCTGTTGTTTTTACTGTCAAATTATCAGAAAAATTAAATGATAATAACTGGTATAGGAAACAGAGAATAAGCCCCCTAACTTGTTCTCAATGCATTTTTTTGTGGGGTTTTTTTGTTTGTTTGTTTGTTTGTTAGTTTGTTTTTTGTTTTTTTGGTTCGGACTTTCTGGATATCACATTGACAATACATTCCTTACAGAGATTTACCTGAAATGATCATTGCTACCATGCTCTTTGTAAGGGTGGTGCATTAGCTTCCTATTGCTGCTGTAACAAATTAAAACAAATTTAATGGATTAAAAAGGCACAAATTTATTCTTTTTTTTTTTTAATAGTTCTGGATATCTGAAGTCTGAAATGGCTCTTACTGGGTTTATTGAAATAGGCTGAAGTCAAGGTATTGGCAGGTTGTGTTCCATCTGGAGGCTCCAGGGGAGCATCTGTATTTCTACTTCTTCCAGCTTCTAGAGGCCGCCTGCAGACCTCGGCTCGTGGCCGCCTGCATCTTCGAAGCCAGCTCTGTAACACCCTCAGGTTTCTCTCTCTGAATCTGACTTTGAGTCTTCTGCACCTTCCTTTCATTTGTTAGGACTTGCCATTATATTGTATAATATATATTGTATTGTATCCTGTTAAGACAGATAACCTCCAAATCACAGATTATTAATTTAACCACATTTTCCAAGTCTCATTGATGAAGGTAACATATTCACAGTTCAGGAGATTAGATACAAACATCTTTGTGGGGAAGGGGCTTTATCCTTCCTACGATTGGATAAAAGTAGTAGAGAATTGGTAAAATATATTGTCATACATTCAAATGATAGAAATTGCCATAATCTTAAGAAAATATGTTGATAAAATCACATAACATTTAAAATACTCATAGTATATTGGCCAAAAATGAAGTTTGTAAAACAGCATATAAAAATCATAACTGCTGGAATTAATCATAACTCATATTCATATTAATATATATTATTATATATAATTATATGGGGAAAACTGGGAGGATAAGCAGTGAATAATCTCATTTTCTAGTTTTAATTTTATTTTTTTCTACAGTGGACATATATTGATTTTAAGTCAGTAAAACAGTTGTTATAGAAACATCGTCAAATTTTAAAGTTTGCATCCAGGGTACACTTCAGTGGCTCAGTCGATTAAACGTCTGCATTTGGCTCAGGTTGTAATCTCATGGTTCTGGGATTGAGCCCCGCATCAGGCTCCCTGCTTGGTGCGGGGGGCGGATCCTGCTTCTCCCTCTCCCTCTACTACTCCCCCTGCTTGTGCTCTCTCTCTGTCACATAAATAAATATAAAAAAATTAAAAAAATATTCATTCAGAAAGGAGGTTAAGTACTTTGGGTGTATGGACATTTGTACCATCAATAACATAAAGTGTGTTAAGGGGAAAAGTAATTTTAGAGTATTTATTTGCAATTGTGGTTAAGTTGTTATCAGCTTAAAATATATTAAGTATGAGATGTTTTATGTAAGACCCATCATAACCTCAAAGAAAATATTTTTAGAAGGTATACAAAAGATAAGAAAGGAATAAAACCATGTCAAAAAAATCAACAAAATAGAAAGGAAGACAAGAGGTAGAGACAAAAAAAAAAAGCTACACAACAGATAGAAGACAATTCAAAATGGCAATATTAAGTCCTTTCTTAGCAATAATGACTTTATTTTTTTTTTTAAGATTTTATTTATTTGACAGAGAGAGAGATCACAAGCAGGCAGAGAGGCAGTCAGAGAGGAGGAAGCAGGCTCCCTGCTGAGCAGAAAGTCCGATGCGGACCTCGATCCCAGGACCCTGAGATCATGACCTGAGCCGAAGGCAGCGGCTTAACCCACTGAGCCACCCAGGCGCCCAGCAATAATGACTTTAAAGATAAATGGATTAAACTCCCCAGTTAAAAGACATAGAGTGACTGAATGAATAATAAATAAGATCCAAACATATGTGGTCTACAAGACAATTGCTTTAGGTTTATAGACACACATAGGCTAAAAGTAAAGTGTGAGAAAAGATATTCCATGCAAATGATAACCAAGAGAAGGGAGGGATGCCCATACTTCTATCAGTCAAAACAGACTTTAAGTCAGAACCTGTCAAAAGAAACAAAGACATTATATAATGATAAGTGGGTCAGTTCCCCAACAATATATATGCATGCAACATCAGAGCACCCAAATATATGAAGCGAATACTGACAGACCTGAAGGGAGAAATAGACAGCATCCCGGTAACAGTAGGGGAATTCAGTATTCTAGTTTCTGTACTGGACAGAACAACCAGACAGAAGATGAATAAAGAAACAGAAGACTTAAACAATACTGTAGAACAAATGGGTCTAACAGACTTATCTAGAACATTCTATCCAACAGTGGCAAAATACACATTCTTCTTGAGTGCTCATGGAACATCATCCAGGATCGATCCCATGTTAGGTCACAAAACAAGTTTTAGCAAATTTAAGGGACCTGTATTTATATTGATATCACTTCATTAACAATAGAATCAAGAAGAATAAAATACTTAGGAATAAACTTAACCTACGTGATGAAGTAATTTAAAGAAGCCACAAATAAATGTAATGACATCTCATCTTCATAGATTGGAAGATATAATACTGTTAAACTGCCCATACTACCCAAAATGATCCACAGACCCGATCAAAATCCAGATAGAATTTGTTACAGAAATAGATAGGGTAATTCTAAAATTCAGAGAGAGCCACAAAGGACCCCAAATAACCAGAACGATCTTGAGAAAGATGAAGAAAGCTGGAAGGTTCACACTTACAAGGCTCCAGTAGTCAAAACAGGGTGGTAGTGGGGCTCCTGGCTGGCTCTGTCGATTAAGTAACTGCCTTTGGCTTAGGTCGCTATCCCAGAGTCCTGGAATCGAGTCCCTTGTTGGACTCCCTGCTCTAAGGGGAGCCTGCTTCTCCCTCTCCTTCTACCTACTGCTCCCCTTGCTTGTGCATATGTGCTCTTTGTCTTTCAAATAAATAAATAAAATCTTAAAAAAAAGAAAATACTATAGTAGTGACATAAGAGACATACGGACTAATGGAACAGAAGAGAGCACAGAAAAGAAACCTCGTGCAGGCAAAATGATTCGAACAAGGGTGCCAGCACACAGTGGGGGAAAGGGTAATCTCTTCAATAAAGGGTACAGGGGCAGGGAATTGGATATTCACTCGCACAACAATGATACTGGGCCTTTACCTTACACTGTAGACAAAAATCAGTTCAAAGTACATGAAAGAACTAAATGTAAGACCTAAAATTATAAAACTCCTAGAAGAAAATGGGGGGGGGTACTTCATAATATTGGCATTGGGAATGATTTCTTGGACGTGGCACCAAAGCACAAGCAACAAAAGCAAAAATAGGCAAATGAGACTATAAATTAAAAGCTTCTGTGCAGCAAAGAAAATACTTAATATGGTGGAAAGGCAACCCACAGAATAGGAGAAATTATTTGCAAGCCATACCTCCAATAAGGGGTTAATAGCAAACTATATAGGAACCCCTACAACTCAATAGCAAACAACATATAACCTGACCTAAAATGGACAAAGGACTTCAATCCACATTTCTCCATTTCTCCATTTCTCCCAAATGGCCAACAGGTATATGAAAAGATGCTCAACATTACTCGTCATCCAGGAAATGTCAGTCAAAACCACAATGAACTATCACCTCACAACAGACAGGACGACCATTATGTAAAAAAAAAAACAAAGAATGATCCAGCAATCCCACATTCAGTTACTTATCTAAAGGACTGGAAATCAAGATTTCAAAGAGAGATTTGCATTCTCATGTTGGCTGCAGCATTATTTGCGATAGCCAACCTGTGGATACTATCTAAATGTCCACCCACAGATGAATGGGTGAAGAAGAGGAGGTTTATTCACAGAATGGAACATCATTAAGTCGTAAAAGAGAAAAAAAATTCCTTTATGTGCTCCAACATGGATGAACTTGGAAGACATTATGCTGAACGATAAGTCCATCACAGAAGGACAAACGTGGCCTGATTCCACTTACGTGAGGTACCTAAAGTAGTCACACTCATAGAAACAGAAAGTAGGATGGTGTTGGCCAAGGGCTGGGGAGAAGAATGGGAGGCCGCTGTCCACGGGGTTTAGACTTTCGGTTACACAAGACAAAAAGGTTCAGAGCACCTGCTGTGCGACACCATGCTGATGGCTAATACTGTGCTGTACGCTTAACTAAAGAGGAGAGATCTCATGTTATGTGTTTTTTGCCTCAATAGCAACTAATAAAACATGGATATTCTTCATCACAACTCTGAAGATTCCAAAACAGCTTCAAGTAATCTCTAAAAGTTCTGATATTTTTTAACTGAAGTTGGATAGGATATGCATATCTGTCTAACTCTGAGCTGGGAAATCACTCACCTCCCACTCTGTAATACGCTGGTTTAGGTGTTTAGGAAGAAGCAGCCATTTCCTGACTCTGAGAAGAGGTGTCCTACGTACTAGCAGCTTGTCTGCATTCCTGTCAAAATGCCATATTCGAATAGTCTGTAACATTCTCGTGCATTAGATGATACCCACATCAGTCTAAAAGAGTCCTTACAGATGAGAAATACTAAAGAAGTAAAGAAAGAAAGTGACTGTATGAGTTTCTTGGGTCTGGCATAACAAGCTTGATGGCTTTGAACTACACAACCTTGTTCTCTCACGGTTGGGGAGACCGGAAGTGTAAAGCCAGGGCTGAGCAAGCAGAGCCTTGCTCCCTCTTGAGGGAAGATGCTGCTCCTTGCCTCTCCCAGGCTCGCTGGTTGCAGGCGTTCCTTGATTTCGCTGTACCTCCTCCTTTCCTGAGTGTCTCTCTCAAAACTCCCTCTGCCCCTCTCTCATGAAGACACCTTGTGACTGGGTTGCCCTGGTGACTCAGTGGGTTAAGCCTCTGCCTTCAGCTCAGGTCCTGATCCCGGGGTTCTGGGATCGATCCCCGCATTGGACTCCCTGCTCAGCAAGAAGCCTGCTTCTCCCTCTCCCACTCCCCCTGCTTGTGTTCCCTCTCCAGCTGTGTCTCTCTTTGTCAAATAAATAAATAAAATCTTGAAAAAAAGAAAAAAAAAGATACCTCTGATTGCCTTTAGGGCCCACCTGAGTATTCCAGAATAAGCTTCTCCTCCCAAGCTCTTTAACTTCTCACCATGCACACCAGAGAAGGTAAAATTCACGCTTTGAAGTAATATTCAGAGGCTTCAGGGATTAGGAAGTGAATATATTAGGAGGGAAGCGCTTTTTTATTTATTTTTTTAAAGATTTTATTTATTTATTTGGTAGACATCACAAGCAGGCAGAGAAGCAGGCAGAAAGAGAAGGAAGCAGGCTCCCTGCCAAGCAGAGGCTCGATCCCAGGACTCTGGGATCATGACCTGAGCCGAAGGCAGAGGCTTTAACCCACTGAGCCACCCAGGCACCCTGGGAAGCACCTTTTTAGCCTACCACAGTCACCAGTGTTCTTTTTTGCTCTTGCAACAGTTGCTACCTTTAAAAGCTTCTTCTAAGTATGAAAATATTAAAAAACGTCTAGCAATATATGAGCACATTAAATATGCCTATATTGTTCTTTCTGGAGGCACACTTTTTTTTTTTTTTTTTTTACATTTGCTTAGCTCTTTATTTCTTTTCAATTTTTTATTTAAATTCCAGTTCATTGACATACAGTGTAATATTAGTTTCGGGTGTACAATATAGCGATTCAACTCTTCCTTACAATACCCAGTGCTCACCACAATGTATACTCTTAATTCCTCCGAAGGTAGACTTTTTGATAAATGATTTAGGACAACTGGATAACATTTTCTTTATTTTTTTTTTTACTTTTTATTGCTTTTACTTTTGAACTTATCTTTTAAGTAATGTATGAATACCTTGAGTTTTATCCAGGCAAATCCCTGACATCATATCATGTCACCCCAAAATACCCCAATATATGTCTCCAGAAGAGGACTTTTAGGAATTAGTATACAAACAATGCTATTATAACACTGGACAAAATTGACAACACCATTTCACTCTTTGATATCTTAATTAATATGTACCTATAAGATATGGCAGCTGCTAACCTCCCCATCCCCCAGAGAGGTCCACGTCTGAGAGTTTTTCAGTATTCTAGCCATTTTGAAAAAGATGAAATTAGATCCAATTCTTCCACTACCCAAAGAATAAACAGCAATGTGATCAGAAGTCTAAGTAATAAAATGCTAGGATATATGTGCTAGAAGAAAACATAGTTCCAATATAACCTGGGTATAAATAAAGGCTTACAACTGTGGAGTCCCAGTGTACCCAAAGAGAAGACAGGTAACTCTGACAACATTGAAGTTTCTGTTTTTTAAGTGACATAGCAAAATGCCACAGGCCAAGTCAAAAGACAGATGCCAAACTAGGAGAAAATATTCACAGCATATGTTATAGATAAAAGCCAAATATCCCTAATATGCAAATCTTATAGATAAGAGGGCACGAATCTTATAGATAAGTGGGCAAAAGACATGACAATTTACAAAAAGATAAATGTTGCCTATGGTCATAGAAAAAGATGTTCCATTTCACTCTTACTAAGATAAATACAGCAAAACTACCATACCAGTTATTACCCATTGGTTTGCAATAATTCAAATCTTGACAGTATAGTGTTTTGTTGAGACTCTGGAGAAAGAGCCTCATACATCGCTGTTGGGGATGCTGAAATGGATAACCCTTACAGAGAGGAATTTGGCAGTTTCTGACAAAGCCACATGCCTTCACTTTTCAACTCTTCAGTCCTTCTACCCTAAGTATACACTATCAGTTATTTTAATAACTTGCACAAATGTGCAAGATTATTCATTGCAGTGTTATCTGTAATTGAAAATATTGATAACTACATATGCACACATAGAATAGGGGGTAAATAAATACATATATACACTAGGCTACCATGCAGCTGTTGAAAAGAATGAGGAAGGTCTCTGTGAGCTGATACGGAGTGATTTTAAGGATATTATTGATTGATAAAAGCTAAGTGCAAAAGAGCATGTGTATATGCTTCATGTAAAAGCAAAAGGAAAACATAAATATGTACACACACATACACACATGCTTGACTTCACATAAACACACACACACACACAGGAAGGATAGCAAGGGAGCAGTGAACAAAGAACAGGGTGGAAGGGGTAGGGAAGGTCATGACCCTTCTCTGGAGTATCTTTTTATACAGATTTGACTCTTGGCAGCCTGTTAATGATACCTTATATGTTCAAAAGTGAGATTAAGTGGATGTGGATGGGATGGAGAACCTAACAGTGAAACAAATAGATCCCCACTGCATTTCAGTGAATCCCGTAAGCGCAATGAAGGGAAAAAAGGAGAATGAATTAATCCAAGTAATTTGGAGACCCAGTATTTGACTACATCCTTTTAGTTTTGAGTGAAAGGATAGGGGGTTACAAACATCCTAAATTCTTTTTAAGTAGGTTTGATTTTTGTAATACTTTGGATGAAGTAATTGGTATACATTTATTACGAATTGAACCAAAGAATGTGTTATTCTTCGGAATTAGAATTTTCAGTAAGGAAGAAAGTCATACAAATACACGGTGGGGGAAGGCAACAAAAAAACCCTGTGGGAATCAGTTGGATTTTGAAATATCACCTTGAACTTGAGATTTCTAAAATTTGTGTGTGTCCGATATTCAGATATATGTACATATATACATAGATACATGAATGTACGTGTTTATGTCACTGTATATATGAATGTGTGTGTATAAATGCATGTATTTCCTTTTTTTAAGGTTTTATTTATTTATTTGACAGAGAGAGAGAGAGATCATAAGTAGGCAGAGAACCAGGCAGAGAGAGAGGGGGAAGCAGGCTCCCCACTGAGCAGAGAGCCTGATGTGGGGCTCGATCCCAGGAACCTGGGATCATGACCTGAGCCAAAGGCAGAGGCTTTAACCCACTGAGCCACCCAGGCACCCCTAAGTGCATGTATTTCCTGTCTTGGTACACTGAAAAGACCGAGAGGCAAAGATAACACAGCAGCAATGAGTATCCCTGTCTTGGTCTCCAATACGACCACTCATTAAAAGAACCCAAGCTTCAGATGTCCATCAACAGATGAATAGGTAAAGAAAATTTGGCACATTTATACAATGGAATATTACACAGCCATCAAAAAATGAAATCTTGCCATTTGCAATGACTTGGATAGAACTAGAGGGTATTACGCTAAGCAACACAAGTCAATCAGAGAAAGATAATTATCATATGGTCTCACCATATGTGGAATTTAAGAAACAAAACAGAGAATCATTGGGGAAGGGCAGGGAAAAAAATGAAGCAAGATGAAACCAGAGAGGGAGACAAACCATAAGAGACTTTTAATCATAGTAAAGAAACTGAGGGTTGCTAGAGGGGAGGGGAGTGCGGGAGGATAGGGTGGCCGAGGGATGGACACTGGGGAGGGTTATGTGTTACAATAAGCACTGGGTATTATATAAGACTGATGAATCACAGACCTGTACCCTTGAAACAAATAATACTTTATATGTTAATTAATTGAATTTGAATTAAAAAAAATATATATATATACACATACACACACACATTAAAAAAAGGAACCAAGTCTTGGCAAAGAGATGCCTAATTTGGGGGTTGAGGGAGGTATGAACAGAGGGAGGCTCGGTCCTCTTGCTCTGTGAGAAAGTAAGGAATACGTTTCAAAAAATGATGGGCACGTATCTCAAGGACATGGGAACCGCTTTGGAAATGCCCACTGGCCAAGGCTAGAACAATTTGAGCACCAAAATAATTAAGTAGAATAGTGGCTTATTCACTTTCAGAGAAAAAAGCAGACCTCTTTAGTCCATATTGTGGATGGACAAATAAACAAAAAAATAATGAAAAGGGGGAAAGGGAGGGCTCTTGCTTACGTCAGAGTATCTAGTGCCAACTGGTAAACGTGAATGAGTCCTGCAGTTAGATAATGAGCCTTTTGTTAATGTGGTAGGAAGATCAGATTAGTCAAGACCCATCAAGGACTGCTCACACTGGCAGGAAGTTTTAATGAAGAACAGGCTGTTTGCTTGGTCCATAAGGGTCTCTTCACAGATCACTTGTTAGTTCCAAGGGAAACAGTAGCACTTGCACAGTACAGAAATGAGACATCATCTGGGCGAGATGATCCAAATCAGCATCACCACTGAGGGGCAGATGCACAGAAAATCACCTTTATTATATTCTAGCCATGAATGAGTCATCTGAATCTAATCACGAGGAAACATCAGACAAACTCAAAATGAAGAACATTCTACCTAATAAGGAGAGAGCGGGATTATACCCCCCAACAGGGTCAATTTCATAAAGACAGAGGCTGTGCATGTGGTTTAAAGAAAGTAAAGACAGGTGGCCAGTAAAGGCAGTACTTACCCCCAGACTGAATCCCACATGGGGAGACAAGATGCCATAAAGTTCATCACTGGGTCGACCCAGTTGGTAAAACTGGACTGCAGTAGTAGATTTGGCACAAGGATTATATCGATGTTAGATTCCCTAAAGTCAAAAACGATACTGTGGAGAATTTCTCTATGTTCAGATGTAGTTCTCCAGAGACAGGGAGAAACACAAGAAAACAATGAAGTAAATAAGGTAAGATATTATAAAATAGATAAAGGATGTATGGTTTTTCTTCCTACTGTTTATTTTCTGTGACTCCTTTTATAGAAGAAACTATTTCTAAATAAAATTTAAATACATTTGAAAACACGTCATGTTAACCTAAAAGTTTTATGGAGAAGCCCATTGAGCCAAATTCTTCAATTCCCACCTGTAAGTTGAAATCCTCAGATTCTTTCACATGCCTGATAAGCTTACATGTTCACATCATCTACCTCATTGCCCTTGACAAGTAAAGTTGTGCAGTATTTGGATTTTCAGACGGTGAGAATCGGTCACTAAACAATTGCCCTGGTACAGTGAATGTTAACAGCCTCTTCTTATTCTTTCTTTTTTTAAATTTATTTATTTGACAGGCAGATCACAAGCGGGCAGAGAGGCCAGCAGAGACAGAGAGAGGGGGAAGCAGGCTCCCCGCTGAGCAGAGAGCCCGATGCGGGGCTTGATCCCAGAACCCTGGGATCATGACCCGAGCTGAAGGCAGAGGCTTTAACCCACTGAGCCACCCGGCGCCCCTCTTCTTAATCTTTTTATATGCAGCAGATTCATGTATGCTCATCCCTGTAGTCTTTTAAAATATTGTCATAGCATCAAGAGTTTCTAAGTCTCCATCAGCGTGATCAAACTTTCTAATGTCTCATTTGTCCCCTTGTCACCAGTCAGCAGGACCTCTCCGTCATTTGCCTGTACCCTATCTACTCCATTCAAACTCTATTAATGAGAGGAAAGAGAAGAAAATAAACTTGACAATAAGAAATACAGAGCAGTTTTCTTACTAAGGGATGTCAAGACTGTGAAGACAGAATGTGAGCTAACATATATGCCTCTCCACATACCATGGCTACACAGGTAGCTTGCTTTCTAGAAGTAGGAAGATGGTTATTTTACAGTTTTTCATTCCAAAGGGCCTTGGGGTTAATAGCTAAAATAACAGAAACATCCATCTGCAATTTATACATGATAACATGTATCTCCCCCCCCACACACACACACCTTTAAATACGTGGGCACTGAATTGTGAGAAAGGAAAGCATACCTTCCCATTCCTCCATGGTATTATGCCCAAACTGGGCTCAGGCCCAATTCCAGATCTGAATTCTGAATCCATTCGTAGTTCTGCCTAAAAGGCTCTATTTTTCAAAATTACAACTTTTCTTTAAAACATAATATTTTCATTATTAACATCATTATCAGCAGAAAATATTAGCAGTTGTTTACAGTAAGTACGGAGTAAAACATAATTACAGTGGGCTCTAAGAAGAAAACTATGAGGTGGTCATTTTATTGAAAATGGATTCATCATTAACCATGAAGTTTTCTTCCCCTTTTGTTATCAAAACTCGCTAGTAGATACATAAATCTTTTATTTCACACTTTGTCAGAATTGGAGAAGTTACCTGGTGATCATCCTATTTCTCAGCTGGATTTCAGCAGACTCCTTTAGCAGTGTGACTCCGTGCTTACCCAGGCCAGCCTTCACATGAACCGGGAAGGGGAGGCGGGACGGGAAGACGGGAAAACGAAGCTGAAAAGCGCTGTCAGCAAATGCTAGAAGATGCAGAACCAAACATATATACAAACATTAGGCCCATCGAGCAAAAATGTTTTTAAACCCAGCCTCCCTTATGGACATAAATATTCCGTAGCTGTCATTCTGAAGGAGCCCTGGGCACGTGAGAATCAATTGCCGCCAATCAGGCGGGAAGAGTTATGGAAATAAATCCTTTTGTCTCCTCTTCCCCAGGATTGACATCTTCAAGTACGTGATCTACGGCATCGCAGCTGCCTTCTTTGTGTACGGCATTCTGCTAATGGTGGAAGGTTTCTTCACCACCGGTGCCATCAAAGATCTCTATGGGGATTTCAAAATCACCACTTGCGGCAGATGCGTGAGCGCCTGGGTATGTTATTTGTCGGGTGTTCAGGGTTGAATGTGGGTTTGTGTCAATAGCACACAGGTGTTTGTATTCATCTGCCAAGAACGAAAGTTTCTGGTTTGTTTTTTTTTTATCACAGTAACATTCCCTCTTGTGACGGCGATCTAAAATCTTAAAAATGTTATTTTCTAAATTAAGATTATTCCGTGTGAAAATTGAGCTGCAAATTCTCAAATCATATGCAACATAACTGGTTTTTGTTTTAGAGTCAGCAAAACAAAGGAGATTAATTTGTGACTTTTTTTCCCCCAAATGGCTTTGGGGTTCCCATACAATATTTAGAATAACAGAAAAAAATCAATCAGCAATTAGGGACAATATATGTGTCTCTTCTCCTTAAATATATGCCTTTGCATTTTACTGTAAACTTGAGAGAACTGTACTATGTAATTTCTGTTTAATATGACATAAGGTAAAAATTATAATGTTATATTAAATTATCTTTTAAATCCTTACTGACATGATAGTTAATGGTAAATCAAACTGCCAGTCCTATTCTAGAGCTAATGCAGTGCAGACAATGCATGTGTAGCTGTTAAGCACAAAAGCAGTTTAAAAATTAAGGGTCATACAGTTGAAAGTACTTTTGCATTTTTATGCAGAATGATTTTCCTATAAAGAAAAGTTAAAACTCCCATCACTGACTGACAGGTTTCCCTTCCTTTCTCAGTGTTCTATAGGAACGTCTACTTACCTTTCATATTAAGTGAGAGGTCTCTAATAAGGAATGAAATTGTTTATTTCAGTCTTACAGGAAAGTTTGAAAATAGCTATTACCCACCAAACTTTTGTTGGTAAAACCTAAGTTTTATCAGCTCCTAGCAAGTTCTGTCATGGTGCTTAGTGTCAGAGGTGATAATCATCTGAAAATACTTGGCCCAGTGTTATGGGAACCTGGAGTTGTCTCTGGAATCATTGCTTGTAAGACTCATTTCTTTCCCGGAGTGATGCTTACTGTAGTAGCTAAGTCTTTAGGACTAGTAATATCAAATTACAGATCTGGAGGAAGGTAAGTTAAAGGTCTTTGATTCATTTCAAAAAAATAAAATATGACTATTCTGTGAGCCAGTTGTCAGTGATAACTCAGCAATTTCTCTATTAAGAAAGCAAGTTGTGAGGGGTGTCTGGGTGGCTCAGAGGGTGAGCATCTGGCTTCGGCTCAGGTCATGATCTCAGGGTCCCTGCATTGGGCTCCCTGCTCAGCAGTGTGGCTTCTCTCCCTCTACCTCTGCCACTCCCTCCACTTGTGCTCTCTCTCTCTGTCTTTCTAGCTCTCTGTCATATAAATAAATAAAATCTTGATTTGAGGTTCATTTATATTCTGCCAAGAGAGTACAGGGATTTCAACTAACCATAGGCTTTCCCTCTGGTTGGGGCAGTATCATTATAAGACCATGTGTGTGTCTGAGCGTGCCCCTAACTCTTCTGGCTCAGTTAACTCATTTACAGCATGAGGTACTAGATCATCCCTAAAGCTCCTTCCAGCTTAGAGAGTCCATGATTCTAAAACACGATTCAAATAGTAGAGAAAAAGGAACTATGCAAGCACGTTTTACCCTTGGGGAGCAACCCTGTGCAGGAAGACTGCGGTTGCTTCTGCTGCACTGAGAATTTTAAACTCAACGCCGTGGGATTGGATGCCGAAGTCAAACATGGCAGAAGAAAACGGACCTCTACTGCACAGTTAGTAATTGTCTGCTTACCCTTCAAACATCCCAAGGATATTTCAAATAAGAAAGTTTAAAGTGCAAACCTGAGCCCCCTCCATTCTATAACAGTAACAAGTGTTTGTCAGTCCCACCCAGCAGACCAGAAGGCTGGCAGCAGCTGCGTGGGGTCCTCCAGAGGCCATGCAGGAGGGAGTCAGGCCCCTGAGACACCCCGCCCACCCCTTGAGCATCCGCTCTGCCGCCTGGGAATGAGCGGAACCCCGCAGACCGCTGGAGTAGTGGGGGCGCAGCTCCGCTGCCTGGGTGCACAGGGTGGTGGGACCTGTGACCCTCTCTCCGCACAGCACACCCACCTCGCTGGACCCGCTGGGCTTGCGGTCACAGGGAACAGGGAGGGCAGCCCAGTCGCCCTCTCGACCTACGCATCTTCCCTGTTCTCTACATCCCGTCTGCTGCTTTCTTTTCATTGGTAGGTCGGTTACACCTCGCAGTCCACTCTGTGTTCTCTGAGTCACCTGTTAGCCTGCATTATCGATCTTCCTTCACGTTAAAAATGTCCTGTTGATGCCACATCAAAGCATTTCTTAGAATACTGGATAGTATTAAAGGATGGAATACTTGTGGATGTTTGTTTAGTTTGGTTTGCTTTTTTTGCAACAAGTGTATGAAGTGAAAAGCTTCCAGAATTAGTAGTAAAAGAAACTTGTTATTCTAGCCCTGTTCCTCTACGTTTTCTAAGAAGTAAAATAGTTACTAATGAAGTCTACATCAGCACAAATGCTCTTAATGTTAAAGCAGTATTTTATCACTGAAGAGAGGATACTAATCAATACTCTTTTTTTTTCCATTTTATTTTATTTTATTTTATTTCTTTCGGTGTTCCAGCTTTCATTGTTAATGCACCACACCCAGTGCTCCATGCAATACGTGCCCTCCATAATACCCACCACCAGGCTCACCCAACCCCCCTCTCCCTCCCCTCCAAAACCCTCAGATTGTTTCTTAGAATCCACAGTCTCTCATGGCTCATCTCCACCTCCAATTTCCCCCAACTCCCTTCTCCTGTCCATCTCCCCATGTCCTCCGTGTTATTCCTTATGCTCCACAAGTAAGTGAAACCATATGATAATTGACTCTCTCTGCTTGACTTATTTCACTCAGCATAATCTCTTCGACTCCCATCCGTGTTGCTACAAAAGTTGGGTATTCATCCTTTCTGATGGAGGCATCATACTGCATAGTGTATATGGACCACATCTTCCTTATCCATTCATCCATTGAGGGGCATCTCGGCTCTTCCCACAGTTTGGCAACTTGGCCATGAGGTCGCCATGAACATTGGGGTACAGATGGCCCTTCTTTTCAATACATCAGTATCTTTGGGGTAAACACCCAGTAGTGCAATTGCAGGGTCATAGGGAAGCTCTACTTTTAATTTCTTAAGAAATCTCCACACTGTTTTCTTTTTTTTTTTAATATTTTTATTTATTTATCAGAGAGGGGGGGGGGGGAGAGCGAGCACAGGCAGACAGAATGGCAGGCAGAGGCAGAGGGAGAAGCAGGCTCCCCGCCGAGCAAGGAGCCTGATGTGGGACTCGATCCCAGGACGCTGGGATCATGACCCGAGCCGAAAACAGCTTCTTAACCAACTGAGCCACCCAGGCGTCCCTCCACACTGTTTTCTTAATGAATGCTCTTGAAAGCACAACTTGATCTGCATTATGGGTTTCCTCTTACACAATATCAAGACCAATTCAAGTTCATTTCAAAATTTTAAATGCAATCCTTCGAAACCCTGAATGTGAGGCACATAAAATGTAAAAGCACAGTATCAACCTTAGGGTAGCATGTGAAAAGTTATTAAAATACTTGAAGTAGCAAAATTTATTTAAATTAAATATTAAATGGCACCAGGCTGAGTATGAGTCAACACATGTTATTTGATATATTAAATCTGAACTAAATAAGTTTAGTGAATATAGAAATATTTCTTTTCTTTCTTTAATCTTTTTTTTAAAGATTGTATTTATTTACTTGGCAGACAGAGATCACAAGTAGGCAGAGAGGCAGGCAGAGAGAGAGAGGAGGAAGCAGGTTCCCCAGTGAGCAGAGAGCCTGATGCGGGGCTTGATCCCAGAACTCTGGGATCATGACCTGAGCTGAAGGCAGAGGCTTTAACCCAGTGAGGCACCCAGGTGCCCCATAGAAATAGTTATTTTCTTTGAATTTCATCTCCATTAAATATTAAGCTAAAAAATATATTTATTCAGTTGCAGCTGGGGAGGCATTCATGTCTCACATTTTGAAATGTGGAAGTATGTATTGTGTCATCACTAAGTGTTCTCATTTCCCAGAATTTCCTAATAACCATTATGATACCAACATGGATCTCAGAATCTGCCTGTGCTTTTTTTAAAAAAGATTTTATTTATTTATCTGACAGAGAGAGAGAGAGAGAGAGAGATCACAAGTAGGCAGAGAGGCAGGCAGAGAGAGAGAGGGGGAAGCAGGCTCCCTGCTGAGCAGAGAACCCGATGTGGGGCTTGACCCAAGACCCTGAGATCATGATCTGAGCCAAAGGCAGAGGCTTAACCCACTGAGCCACCCAGGTGCCCCGACACTTTAGATTTTTAAGTCCAACAGTTTTGAAGTAATAGAATTCTTAAATGTACTAGTCTCTGTAGAAATTCCTACATTTGTTTTTCATAAATCTACCAGCTCTAGACTCAAATAAAACAAGAAAAACTTTAGAAAATATGGGTATTCGTTTCCGAGGGCTTGCCGTATTAGAGGTACCACAACGAATGGCTTCAGCAGTGGAAATTTATTGTCTCACATTTCTGGAAGCCAGAAGTTCCAGGTCAGGGTGTTGGGAGGGTTGGTCCCTTCTGAAGCCACACAGGAGAATCTGTTCCTCTAGCCATGGTGTGTTGTTGCCATCTCTGGCGTCCCAGGCTTCTAGAAGCCTCACCCCCAAAATTGCCCTCATCTTCTCATGGTGTCCTCCCTCAATGCTTGTCTGAGCTCAGCCTTCCCTGTCTCCAGGACTCCTGTTGTATTGGATTAGGGCCATAATTTTTAAGTTTTCTTACCTCCTGTAAAAACCCTGTGTCCAAATAAACTCACATTATGAGGTAAGACTTCACATGAATTTTCTTACATAGACTGAGGTGCCGTGCTGGGCGCTGCTAATGGGAGAAGCTACAGAACATGCCCCTGCCTCTGGGGAGTTTCCAGTCTAGTTAGAATAATCAGGCAACTTGTACACATGCGAAACATAATGATGAACGGGACACTTACTGTGTTTGCACAGAGAAACACAGTATGTTGTTGACCAGTATGTACCTGAGGCCTTGTACAGTGCACATCCTTGACACATGGGAAATTTTAATTACTAATGAACTGATCAGTAAAAGTGGCTCTTAATTTGGGTTTGGAAGGATAGAAGGAAGTTCTGTGGGCAACCTGGAGGCTGAAAATTAGAACGAAATGTTTAGGATACTGCAGTTACCAAGGTGTTATATCCGGCAGGTGCAAAATCCTAATAGATTGTAGATTAAGTTCTGAAGGGTTTCCATTTGATTTGTTCAATGAATGAGACCCATGAAAGGTATTAAAGAAGAAAACATTACTGTTAGCATATTTTAAAATAGACGTTGGTGTTTAGAGAAGTTTTAGGTTCACATCAAAATTGAGTGGGAAGCGCAGAGATTTCCTGTATCCCCCTGGTTCCCACCTAGGCACCACTATGAAGATCCCAGAGTGACCCATTTGCCACAACCAATGAACCTGAAGATCACAACTGACATCAGTTCACTCTTGGTGTTGCACATTCTGGGGGTCTGGACGAATGTATACTCCACTATAGCGCCCACAGATTAGTCTCACTGAAAACCCTCTGCACTCCACCTATTCATCCCCCCTCCCCCCAACTCCCAGCAACCACTGATCTTTTTCCTGTCTCAATAGATTTACCTTTTCCAGAACGTCATACAGTAGGTAGCCTTATCTGAGTGGCTTTTTTCACTTAGTAATATGCAGTTTTAAGGCTCTCTGTACATCTTGCATGACCTGATGGTTCATTTCCCTTTGGTACCGAGTGATGGTCCATTGTCCGGATGGACCACAGTCTGTTTATCCATTCACCGACTCAAGGACATCTGCATTGCTTTTAGGTTTTGGCAATGATGAATGCAGCTGCTGTACACGTAGCCAGTCATTTTCAGAACAATTTTCTGATCACTGCTTGTGCCTAGGTAGTTTGGGGCCATCATGGTGACAAAGAAGATGATGATGGCTGCATATTTGCAAGCTAGTTTGCATAATAAGTGACATAAGTTTTTTCTGCAGCAAACTTTACAGGGCGTGCTTTCTGGAGCCTTCTGAGTTCAGTATTGTTAGTGCTGCTCCGTTTTGCCTGTGTGGTGATAGCATGTCCAGGTATCGATCTGCTTTTCTTCGACTCAGTATCGTTTTGTGTTAGAATTGTCGTTCTCAACCAGGGGCTGTTTTCCTCACTGAGCGTGTTCAGAAGCAGTGGTTGCGTCACCGGCATTTGGTGGCCTGCAGTCATGCACAGGACAGGCCCATAACGAGGAATTTGCCGGCCCCCGCTTTCAATGGTGCTGAATTTGAGAAGCCCTGGTTTAGAAATTTGGTTCATATCCAACACCTCGCCCCTCCATGCGTTTGGCTGACACTGGCCTAAATTTCTGGCAGATCATCCGACTTCACCTTTTCTTACTTCAGATGCGGTCCCCTGAAGAGCCTAAAGATGACGGTCAGCGAAGTCCTGACACCCTGTGTACCCCCGAGAGCTTTACTGATTGCAGGAGCACAGTGGTTCTTCACGCTGGATGCCCGTTAGAATTGCCTGCAGGGTTTTTTTAAACTAGAAGTAGACTCGGGGGCACTTGGGTGGCTCAGCTGCTTAAGCATCCAGCTCTTGATTTCAGCTCACATAGTGATCTCCTGGGTCGTGGGATCAAGCCCCACATCAGGCTCTGTGCTCAGCAGGGAGTCTGCTGGAAGCTTCTCTCCCTCTGCCCCTCCCGCCACTCGCTTTCTCTCCCTTTCTTTGTCTCTTAAATACATAAATAAGCATTTAAAAATACATAGTTGTAGATGCAGTCTGCATGGGCAGACCTGAGTATCGCTGTCTCTCTCACAGCTGCCAGATGCTCCCCCTGTGTGGCCAGGGTTGAAAAACACTCTCAGAGGTTGTGCTCCCGACTAATGTCTACTGGTCCGCTGTTTCGTCATGGTGCATCTGGGCTCTGAGCTATTTCTGTCTGCCTGGTGACTATAGCTTATGACATGGGATTGCATATTTTAAAGTTGCTAAGAGAGTAGGTCTGAAAAGTCCTCATCGCAAGAAAAAAATGTTGTGACATGTTAGGGTGACAGATGTTACCCAGACTTACTGATTGTGGCTATCATTTCACACTGTAGGTAAATATCGAATCACTAAAAAAAAAAAAAAAAAAAAAAAAAATGAATCACTAGGTCATATACCTGAAACTAATGTACTGTTATCTGTCCATTATTCCTCAGTTAAAAAGAAAAGTAATTATTATTATTAATTACTATTATTATATATTATTTATAATAATTATGATTACATATTTATTATTTATTATGAATGCTCAGATGACAGAATATGTATCTGTCACAGTACTAGCAATGAAAAGCTAGATATAAACATGATAATTACAAACTATTTTATTACATACCTTTTTATGCTACCTAGGATTATGCTTGATCTTTTATTTTTTTTTTTTTAATATATTTGAGACAGAGAGAGAGAGCACAGGCAGGGAAGAGGGTCAGAGAGAGAAGAAGCAGACTCTCTGCTGAGCAGGAAGCCTAGCTCAGGGCCGCTCCCAGGACCCCAAGATCATGATCTGAGCCAAAGGCAGATGCTTAACCGATTGAGCCACCCAGGCGCCCCTACACTTGATCATTTGGAATAATTCTTCAATTTGAGTAATCATCAGATCCCAAGATAAGACATTACATAGGAAGAGAGAATTGTATTTTTAGCTTGTTTAATTTGGATACTTTCGTGACCACGAACTTCTATTCCCTGAAATGTAACAGGTTTGCGCTCAAAATTCAAAAGTAAGGTCTTTTGTTCCTTTCTTAGAACAAAACATATGAATTAGTAATCATGAAAATACTTTCTCACAGCAAAGAGTTCCTCTGTTAGCCCTGAGCTCTATTAATTGGCTCGGACACTGCAGCTTGCCGAGAAAAGCAAGTGTGAGTCCCTGCAGTGGTTTCCAAAGTCGCGCCTTCCATCGCCCCATAAAGTAGCAGCAGTCAGAGTCCAAAGTGTTCAGTCTACTTTGAATCTAAACCTATTGAATTATAGGTCCCATTCTACAGTGAACAGCACCTTCAAAAGAAGCTTTTGAGAAATCCCCTGAGACAGAAAGAAAACCAAGATAGAGAGGATGTAGCCGAAGGCATGCTGATTGCCCTCCCAGGGACTTCCGAGTGGCTTTCAGCTGTCCAAAGCAGTGTGCTTCAAGCTGCCATATCATGTTCGTTGTTCTCGAGACTATAAATTAGCCTTGGATCTACAATTGCAAATAATGAAAATGTTAATAAAGAGGGCTTTTTTTTTTTTTTTCCCTCCAAGGAGTTCCATTAACAAGATTTCTTCAGTTTTGGGGTGGTTTCCAAACTTTCTAGAGCCTTTCTCCTCTCAAGTGGGAGCCTGCCTTGAATAACTTTCCCAGACTCAAGAACTTCTTTTTACTTTCTCCACACGTGAAATGAAATCTAATTCCCTTATTCTGTACAGTCCTATCATTCAGCCGAAGCATATATTTTTATAGACGTGGCGGTAATCGCAATACTGCTGTCTTGCATAAAAATAGCTAATATTTTGTCTGTGCTTCTTACTAGCCCGATTCTCTGCTAAATGACTTTTATGTGCTACTTCCTTCCAGCCTCACTAAATCACGTAAGAGCAATTTAGCAGGTATTCTCATTTTACAAAGGCAGACACAGCAGCATAACGAGCAGCCAGACTCCATCCAGCTCCAAAGCCTGGGCCTTTCATCAATGCGCTATAAATCCCCCTTTATTGCTAAATAAATGTGACATTTAGGTTAGGGACACTGTGAGTGGCATGTTGGTGCTTGATAAAGTGGTCAGTCTCTGCCCACTTACAGAATAGAGGCGAAGGCTGCGAAATGGCCAAGAATGGAAAATGACTTTCATCAGCTCCTACAGATGAGCAGTGTGAGAAACGAGTGGGCGCTGGTACAGGGAGCATGCAGATCGATGCCTGGAGGTTTCGCAGACCGCTCTCCCCCAGGATGGGTGCGTTGGGCCATGACAACAGAGGATTTCCGAGCCAGCAGCCACACTGCCCAGCGAGCTTCCTCTGTTGATTTGCTTCATTCCAATTCCAGAAAAGAGAAGAATAAAGATGTACCCAGGAAATACTTCCCTTTCTCTCTGGTCGAGTCACACAGAATGTTTACCGTCGGCAGTCAAGTGTGTTTTAAGACCAGATACTGTCTAGATTTCCACACGGAATATTTGTATTTCCTCTAATGAGGAAAACAAGGGGGATGTGTTTCTTGCTTTCTCTGACTGAAATCCTTAGACATACCTTTCCACATCTTGGGCCCTCATTAAGTATTTGTTGAGCAAGACAAAAAAAATTCTAAAAGTGATATAAACTTTGATAATTCTATTAAAAGAGTAAATGGCCATTAAAGGACATTTCCTTGGGGGAACCTGGATGGCTCAGTTGTTGGACGTCTGCCTTTGGCTCAGGTCATGATCCCAGGGTCCTGGGATTGAGCCCCGCATCGGGCTCCCTGCTCAGTGGGAGGCCTGCTTCTCCCTCTCCCACTCCCCCTGCTTGTGTTCCCTCTCTTACTATGTCTTTCTCTGTCAAATAAATAAATAAAATCTTAAAAAAAAAAAAAAAGAAAAGACATTTCCTCCAGGTCCTGTGGTGACTTAAAGAAGTTAATATTTTTTTAAAAGAAGTTAATATTTAACAGGTTTTATTTTCCTATATATTTAGACCAGGCTTTGTTTCATCTTGGACAAAAATTTGTAAATATGTCTGCCAGATCTCAGTTTAAGGACATTGCCAGGACCGGTGCTGGCTCTCCAGACTCTCCAACCAGTAGTACTGAAGAGTAGAGACTAACAGGAAGTCAGATTTGGGAGGAGATGAAGCAGTGTTATTAAAAAGTGTGTGTTTAATTATATTCTGTGTATCTGAAATCCTATGACACTTGCCAGATTATAGGAGACAGGCTTGATCTCAGGTCTCATTGGCTTTATCTTGGCCATTTTCTTCTTCGTTGTATAAATTCCCTACTACCCTTACTCCCGGTAATTTTCTATATTAATCACAACACAACTTTAATAAAGATGCACAAGCTCTAACATCACATTGACAAAGTTTGCCATCTTTCCAAAGTGTGAGAATTAATGAGTTTTACATGTTGGAGATTTCACTGAAACCATAAAGTCTCTCTGTAACGCATCACCAAAGGAATTAATTGAGTTGAATAAGAGATTTAGTTTAATTGAGTTGAATAAGAGATTTAGTTTCGTTCCATGTATTTATTTTATTCTGTATTATCATTTTGAAAATGTGACTTGAGGTGTTCAAATTAAGCCTGAATATACTCCTGTTTCTCTTCAAAAGTCTTCTTCTAGAAGTTACCTTTGAAGCCCAGAAGGGAACTAGGTGTCTGTAGAAACTCAGCTTTTGGTGTACAAAGACTACGATTCAGACACTTTCAAAAAGAATCCTACTGCTGTATGAGCTAATAAACTAATAGCTAATTCAAAGGATTAAAAATGCAACTGCAGGGGCACCAGGGTGGCTCAGTCAGTTAAGCATCCAGCTATTGGTTTCAGCTCAGGTCATGATCTTGTAGTCGTGGGATCGAACCCCACGTTGGGCTCTATGCTGACCATAGAGTCTGCTTCAGATTCTCTCTCCCTCCTCCCCGGCCCCTCTGCCCACTAGCTCAGGTGTGTGTTCTCTCTCTCTCAAATAAATAAATAAATACAATTTCACCCTTATACTTATGTTCACATGTGCTGGTCATTCCATGGTCTGAGTCTGATTATATAAATAAGCACAATCAATAGGAAATATTTCAGAAGATGCCACTTTTCAAACAAGTCATACTGTAATGTGCACAAACTCAAAATACGCTATGCACAAAGATAAAGAGGGAAGGAGGAGTTATAAAATTTGGAGTGGCTCTCTCTCAGGATGCAAATTCAGATCATTGTCGGGTACCCGCAGAAAAGCATATGCCAACAGAACTCAGCTCTTTCCAGCTTCCAATTTTAATTTGCAGATACAGTTAAGAGTAGTTGGGTTGGGATAAAGGGTAGTAAAATTGTGTCCCTTTGGGGGATGTGTACAAATATAATCACGAACAATGAGGCTGAAGGTGAGACAGTGTACCGCTACGTGAGTGACCTAGGAGGGTGTCTTGCTGTAGGAGTATGAGGCCCACCAAGCGGGGAGTTCCTTGCAGTCCGAAAACTGAGTTCCCCACCCGTGCAGCACCAGGCATGGAGCACGAATGAATGCACGGTGGTGACTAACCTAGTATTTGTGGATTGAAAGAATAAATCAACGTATGAATCAACCGTTGAAGAGTGGGCAAGAATGTAGTTCCAAAAACTCTCTCCTGGCTTTTTTCTTCTTTCATGTTTTCTGTGTTTTGCTGGAAGATGACTTGCTAATCCTGCAGGCAGGGACATGAGTGATGGCCAAGAAGGCTATAGTCTCACTCACAGATGCAGGATTCAAATGATAAGAACCAGATATTGTAGCAGAACAATTCCCACAGAAGTGATTTTCTTCTTTAGCTACTCTTCAGGGATTATCTTGATTTTGGTCTGTGATATATGAGTATGATTCATTAATGCCAAGTGACATAGGGTAAGGGAAGGAAAAATAAGATGAAAACAGAGAAGGCGACAAACCATACGAGACTCTTCACTCTAGGAAACAAACTGAGGGCTGCTGGAGGGAGGCAGGTGCAGGCATGGGGCACTAGGTAATGCCTAATGATGGGCATTAGGAAGGCACGTGTTGCAGTGAGCGCTGGGTGTTGTACACACTGATGAATCACTAATTCTACCTCTGTAACTTGTAATACATTCCATATTAATTAAATTGAATTTAAATTAAAAATTACATTAAATTAAAAAATGCCATGGTACAGTGGGGTAACTCCCGTGAGGCTCTCTGCCTGTCATTGTTCTGGTTGGTGTTTACCTGCGTGGGCACTTCATATAATAAATTATTCCTATATCGTGGGAAATATGCTAATGAATCCAGTGACACATAACTTGCATCGAGAAATATAATCAACTAGTATCAACGGGGGCATTCAAGCCTGCACTTAAACCTCAGAGCATTGTGGCTACACCTGTTCTTTTTCAGTTACCTCTGAAATACAGTTGTTAATGCAAGTGTTAGCTTGGGCCATTCAAGGTGTGTATTTATGGAGACAATTTTATATGTAGATGACATGGATTAAACCGTTGATAAGGAATGCGAAGCGACATGAATATATCTGTGTCTTACCAGCTCTTCATCCATCTACCAATGCATGCATCTGTCTTTTTTTTCAGCATCTAAGTCATGCTTGAGCTAAAAATCCACTCAACCGATGCTGAAACGAAGTCTTTTATTCATTTGTATCTGGGCACATAAACAGCCTTTTACTTCATTTTATAAATACTAAAATTATTTCTGAAACAAGCAAAAAAAAAACCCTTTATTTTCAACCTTTAAATCACATTTAACTATGTTTCTATAGCAAAAATAAAATCAGTCTTCTTGAAAGAAGACTTCAGAGTTAAAAGTTTACAGAAATCACTGAAAAGGAGAAGTGCACACTTTTATCGTTAATACTAAGCTGACTGGAGAATTACCACACTTACAATATTAAATGTAACCCTGACTGCGTAGCTTCCATGTTTATGGTATGAATGGCGCTCATTTAGTTGTAACAGAAATTTATCGACAAAGTTTGAACTTTGCAGAATCCCCTGTAAATAGACCAGTTACTGTTTTCTAAAGTCTAAAAAAAAGAAGAAGAAGAAGAAGTGAGGTGAGATTTTTGAGACAAATACGTGAGTGAAACAGACATTACGATGCAGATGAGTTCTTTCTTCCTTTGTTGCCGGGCATCTCTGCCACGCCGAGGGCTTCAGGCAGGTTCTTCCTGCTGGAGTAACCTATGTTAATCAGCACCTCCCAGCTTCCCACTGTACTTCCTGCAGTGTCATGATCATGTGCTGGGCACGAGGACACTTAACACTTCAAATTGGATTTTGTGATTTAGTCGCAAAATACTTCCTGTCTGGTGAATGACATGTTTTCTCTCTCAACTTTTTCTCTGTTGCAGTTCATTATGCTGACGTACCTTTTCATGCTGGCCTGGCTGGGGGTCACAGCTTTCACCTCTCTGCCCGTCTACATGTATTTCAATCTGTGGACCATTTGCCGAAACACCACCTTAGTGGAGGGAGCGAATCTCTGCTTGGACCTTCGTCAGTTTGGTAGGTGGACCTCTAACTAACTAAAGCAAGGCCTTGTGCTGTTTGACCTCAGTGACTGCCTCTGAAATATTGCCGGTGACCTTGGAACCATCATGACTTGATGAGAAATGGATACTTGAGAAATGTATCAGAGTTTTCACCTTTAAGACATCCTTTTTTAAATTTAAATACGTAGGAATTGAAGAATGATTGGAGGTTAGTCCCACAGCATGAATCTGTGCACGTGTGTGTTTGAACAGACTATCAGGTTGGATTTCCTGGTATCAGCAATATGAAATTGTGATGTCTGTGTCCCAACTCCTTTGCACTTGTCCAGGCTTGTTATGATGCTTGTATCTACTCTTATTCTCCCACGACAAGCTATGCAATTTGTGAAGTCTAGTGTGAAGATCACCCAAGAAGTATGTACTTCACTGACTTCCAAAATAAGGCAGAAAAACTTAGCATTTTATAATAATGGAATCCAAGAACATTAAACCAACCAATAGCCCTCTTTGGTTACTTTTGTTTAGGGCTCACTGTGGGCTTGTGATACACCGACACAATTCTACTTGTCTATCCATGTTGACTTGTTTGATGCTTACAATGGTTCTGTTTGGTGGACACTATTATTATCCTTTCTATAAGTGACACAGGGGGGTTGAATGAGTTGCAGGCAGGGACATGAGTGATTGCTAAGAAGGCTGTAGTCTTACTCACAGATGCAGGATTCTGTATGGTGGACACTATTATCCTCTTTGGTGAGGATGAAGTTCTTGGTGAGAAGATGACAGGGAATATGGGCAGCTCTTCTCCCTCTCTTCCCCCTGGAGAGGTTTTGGTCCCGGATTCATAGCCCACATATGCACAGGAAGGGAAGGCTGTTGGAGGTCATGAGGGAACAGCTGTTTAGAAAACATGGCTCTGACTTCAGTCCCTCCCCCTCTCCGTGTCTTCCTCCTGTTCCGCTGATCTGAAAAGTGAAAGTTGGAAGAGAAGTGACTGGTCTCTCAGACACGGTTGTCAGCTAAAATACGGGCCACCTAGTGAAGTTCCAATTGCAGATAAACAAGCACTTTTTTAGTATAGTCCCCATATTGTATGGGACACACTTAATAATAGGTGTAAATGATGACTGGGATTAAAGCCTCCCTTTGAACCTTAGCACCGTTTACAACATAGTTATCAAGATTTATTCTAATTTAATTTTTCTCCATGATGTGGACAAGAGGGCACTTTTCAGATGTCATGCAACCTTTTACATCCCATACTAATTTTTTCTGTTTGCCCTTAATATGAATCTACTGCCTGCATGACATTTATTTGCCTTCCAGATTATACGTCCCCAGTAAGAATCCTGGATGTACAGTCACAGTCAATTTATCGAGGGGCATAGGCGTAGAAAAGGAGACTCCCCCCCAGGTCTGAATTATGATCAGTACAGACATTTACTAACATCATTAAAACAGTGATTGGGTAGAGAAGAACATGCTATAAAGTGATTTCCCTTATTTAGCAAAGTTACCTCATTACATCTAGACAGTGTCTTTGCTCTTAGGCGATCAAGGTCTTTGAACTGCATCATGGGAATTCTGGTCACATAACAGCTGGGATGTCTGCTTCTTCCCTACTTGCATGTCCCTGTTCATTCCCCTGCATGTGATAAATCGGTCCACGTCCTACCGATCTGATGACGAGCACAGCCGTTATGCAGCTCACACAGTTGGGGAACTTGTTGCCATATTTCAAAATTAGTCATGAAATAATCCGACTAGCAATTTTAATTTTTTAATGCTTTCGAAATTATTTCTCTTGTCCTTCAATGATGGGCACAGCAATTTAATGACATTGAATGTATGAAGGGTTTGTCTTAGTAAATTTGTGTCAGAAAATGTTAAAACTGATCCCCCCACATACACACCAATATTATCATCTAGATCCAGAATTGAAAACTGTGTTTTGTTAAAACCCAGTGATTCAGTGAAACTCCCTCAGGCCAACCGTAGGGAGAGACTGGTCCAGAGCAGGTGGACTCTGGGTGGGGCTCCTTTAGCCTTCTAACCAGCCCATTGTAACGTATCCACACATTGTAACAGGAGCAGCTTGCTTTCATCTGATTTCCATACAGCCCTTCTTGGTAAAATTTCGTTTCAACAAATACTTATTTACCTTCTGTTATGTGTCAGCACTGCTCAATTTTGAAAGACAAAAATCTCCACGTCAAAAAAGTAAAATAAATGAAACTTTGACAAACACTTAGATCATGGACCTGGCCCATCAATCTTTTTCTAGAGAAGACACTCGTGACATAGGAACATTGCATTGTTTGCACAAGATGGAACAGCGGACAGAGCTGATCTATCAGTCAACAGCATTTTTGACTGTAGTCTACTCTGTTCAAAAGGACATCCTATGTTAATATAGAAACTAGATACGTATGCTATAAGTAGGAAAACTTTGGTGTGTTTAGCCATGTGTCATTGCTAATCAGTGAACCATATTTACTGCTATTAAATAATTCAAGAATTTATTTGGTAAAATCTTGGCTACATTTTTCTTATCTAGTCCATTCCTCTGCATAGGCATTCCTAGGTTGGTCTACCTGTCAAAGGGGCATTAGGTTACCAATGGAATGAAGGTTACTAATCAACTGATCTAAAAATGGGGCAATTACTCTGGATAGTCCAGGTGGGCCACGTGTAATCACAGGGGCCCTTAAGAGTGGAAGAGGCAGAAGAGAAGAAGCCAGAGGGAGGTGACCTCAGAAGAAATGCACATTTTACTCAGAGAGATGCCTCACTTTGAGGACAGACAAAAGGGGCAAGGAGCCTAGGACTGTGAGTAGACTAGAGGAGCTAGAAAAGGATACTTCAGGCATTCTATCATCGTTATGATTATAAATGTAAATGGCAAATTATTTGGAAATTCAGCATTTATATTTCCAAGTAGGGAGTTCATTTCCTAACACCCCATAAGGGTTCGTAGTGTCATTACACTTCCTCCTCCTGCTTCCCTCCCCCTCTGGCTTGCAATTTCCTCCCTAAAGAGGGAGTGGTGCTTCGACCACCCAGAAACCTCCAAGAGGCTTTTTATTGCCTTAACGAGGAAAGTAATAGGAACTGTGCACAGGATGCAAGTTTTTCCTAGTTCAGACACAACCAATCCTTAGAAAGCCAGAAATATAGTACTTCAGTTTAACCAGCTTCAAGGACGTTAAAAAGCAGTAACAACAAGCTATAGAGAAAGCTTGTGGCTGCACCTCTGACACATGAAACTCGTCCTGTTTGCCCTCCTTGCCGTGCATTCCTGCTACTTCCCTTGTATGATCCTAACTTGTTGCTTGTTTTCAAGAAAACAGAAATGTCCTTGTGTATATTTCATTGAAGGACTCTTCTACACGAGTGCAGTAAATATGCTCACTATTTAGAAAAATGAGTAAATCTGAAAGTTTGCTTCTTGGGGGTTAGGCCAGTTTGGCCCTTCCTTGACAGAGACCCGTAAATCCAAATAATCAAGGTTTTGGGTTTGCACGGCAACATAGCTTATGGACACCTTCTCATGTTCATAGTTTCCCATGATGCAGACATGGATTGACAGACGATAATTAACTTGCAGTATGTCTGTTTGTGGTATGTGGTATCTGTCTCACCGATGTCTTATATACAGATGCATTTTATGTCGGGAGTCCTGGAGGCCGAGTGGAAGGGCTGGGTTACAGTATTTTAAAGGTGGTGGAGGAAGGCTTAACTGAAGAGCCATTATTGGATGGATATAAGGGTCGTGGGAATATTCATAGTGGAGGGAAGATCCAGGTAAAGTTACCGAAGCAGCTCCATGCCTGGCATCTTCAGCAAACCCCAGAGAGGCCCGTGTGGCCAAAGCAGAATGAGAAAACAGGAGGGATGGATTGGGATGGAGTCTGAGAGTCGTGGAACGCCGTGCTGAGTGTGTAGTGGGACGTCATCCATTTAGAGACTTTTATTCTGAAGGGAGTAGAGGATATTTGCAGGTTTGGGCTGAAGAGAAGCAGTATCTCCCTTCCCTTGTGGAAGAATCACTGGCTGCCATATAGAGAATGGACTGTCCCAAGAGGAGAAGGAGGGAAGTCAGTCAGCACTCTTGTTGTAGCCCTGAGGCGCCAGAGGGAGGCTCAGATGGGTTAGTGGCGAGAGAAGTGGGGAGAAGTGGTCTGGTGCTGACCGTACTTGGAAGATTGGGGCTGCAGAAGGTCTAGATGGATGGGCACGTGGGTTTGAGAGAAAAAGAGGATTGAAGGAGGAATGCAGTTGTCGCCAAGACAACGGGGAACACTGACTTGCTGTCACATGAGCCGGGAAGCCTACAAGAGCTTGCTCGGGAGGGAGGCCGGCAAGGGAGACCAGAGTGCACTTTTGAAGATGTTGTAGAGACTTACTAGGAATCTAAACAGAGTTGTCCGGGGTAAGAAATAGGGTATATGAGTCTTGATTTTGGGAGGGAGGCACACGGCTGGCTGAACGGATTGAGGAGCTGTTGATAATTTGTAGCGAGCTCTGAGACTCTGTGAGATCCACAGGGGACAAAGATGACAGGTGTGCACACTGGGAGCTCCCGTGAACAAGGTCCTGGAGAGAGGGGACCTGTGAGAATCAAAACCTAAAACAAGAATCTATAGGGGCGCCTGGGTGGCTCAGTGGGTTAAAGCCTCTCCCTTTGGCTCAGGTCACGATCTCAGGGTCCTGGGATCAAGTCCCACATCGGGCTCTCTGCTCAGCAGGGAGTCTGCTTCCCCCTCTCTCTCCGCCTGCCTCTCTGCCTACTGTGATCTCTGTCTGTCAAATAAATAAATAAAATCTTTAAAACACAACAAAAACAAAACCAAGAATCTGTAGATTTGGGGATGTAGTGAAGACAAGCATGAAGGAGAGGGAGGCGGCCGCTGCTTCCAGCCCTGCGGGTCGCTCAGGAGAAGAGGGAAAATTTATCTTTGATTTTATTTATGTGGTGGTCATGGCTGATTTCCATGGAGGGTTGAGGCAGAATCTGACTGGAAAGGTGGGAAAAGTTTAAGTAGGAAGGAAAAGAAGGGAATGGCAGACAGTGTACGTAGTTAATGCTTTGAAGGAGTTTGGCTGCAGAGGTCAACAAAGACACAGGTGAGGAGCTGTGTGCACAGCCTGACCCACGATGACGTTTGTCGTGGAACAGCCTGCAGAAGCGTGGCCTTAACCGGGAAGCACTCTCAATGGTGATGGTTTATGAGACGCATCTTAGGGGCTTCTTACCCTCCCACACTCCATGTCATCTTGGCAGAAAAGAAAGGTCCCAGAGAAGCATGTCTGCATTCGATGGACCACAAGTAGATTACATTTTAAAACAGAAATAATCGCACAAACTACCGTTGGGGCAGAATGGCACCATCTCCATTGACAGTGGGAGCTGGCCATGTACCTCAAAGCCAGGAGATGTGAAGAGATACACGTATTAACGTTAAATAAAGAGACGGCAGTGCCAAAAGCTTAGGGAATAGTTCATCCCGAACTTGTGGGGTTTTTTTTTCCCTTTATGTATGTATGTTTAATGCTTCAGTAGTTCTCAAAACGAAATTCAAGGCCCCTTCGAGGCTAACCCAGATCACTTTTCTGTAAAACGAGATCCGTGGCAGTGTAGCCTCAATGTGCTGGTTAGAGATGCAGTTCTCCTGGTAAACACTCTGGTTTCTGATTTCACAGTTCTGTGGTGGGGTCCAGAAACACACATTTTTGAACATTCCCCAGGTGATTCTGATGCTGTTGGTCTGTGAGCCAACTGGAGGAAGGGAGAATGTGAGCAAAATTACAGGGTTTTTTAACATTTTTTTCCTACTGATAACACTGTTTTCAATATTAGCAGAGAAGAATCACTCCTTTGGGTGATACGCTTTTATAGACTAACAGAAGCTTTGTACCAGCAGAATGAATTTGGATCCACACTTCAGCTTAGTCTGGGACATAGTTATTGGAGTAATTGTGATGGCTGCGCCATTGCATTAACGGACCAAACCCCGCAGCTGGCTGCGATTGAATCTGAAGGCTCTGGGGGCTGGGTCCAGTTGACTTCAGATTGAAGATGTTGTAAATTGTTTGAGGGCTAAATAGTTCTGATCTTCCACTCATAATCCCGGTTATACTTATTATCTAGCTATAAAAGCTGAGAATGTCGGTGCACCTCGGTGGCTCAGTGGGTTAAAGCCTCTGCCTTCAGCTCAGGTCATAATCTCAGGGTCCTGGGATCAAGCCCCACATTGGGCTCTCTCTCTCTGCCTGCCTCTCTGCCAACTTGTGATCTCTGTCTGTCAAATAAATAGTCTTTTTTTTTTTTAAGATTTTATTTATTCATTTGACAGAGAAAAATCACAAGTAGATGGAGAGGCAGGCAGAGAGAGAGAGAGAGAGGAAAGCAGGCTCCCCGCCGAGCAGAGAGCCCGATGCGGGACTCGATCCCAGGACCCTGAGATCATGACCTGAGCCGAAGGCAGCGGCTTAACCCACTGAGCCACCCAGGCGCCCCTGTCAAATAAATAGTCTTAAAAAAAAAAAAGAATTTATAAAAAAAAAAAAAAAAGCTGAGAATGTTTTCATTATACTGTAGCATAAAATGGAACCTCCTTAGTTTTTATCAGCATAAGATTCTTTTTCTCCCTCTGGGCTCTTGAAAACATTTATAAACTAAGCTATAATTTTCTACATGTAGGAATTGTGACAATTGGAGAGGAAAAGAAAATTTGCACCGTCTCTGAGAACTTCCTGAGGATGTGTGAGTCCACTGAGGTAAATGTTTTTAAAGCTGTTTCTGTTGTCCAAATTTTAGCTTCATTTTCGTAGTTGAAAAAGACATAATTAAAACTATTGAATTTTCCCCTTTTCACCTAAGGAGCAATTGTACTTACAGTGATGTTACGCAGGGGGACTGGAGAATAAATATGAATTTCAATAAAAATTATAACCAATATATATTTTCTAGAAACTATCATGTTCACAAAAGTTGAACATTCTACTGTTACCTTTTAAAAATGTAGCCTTACGTAGTTAAAATATTACTGAAGACCATCATTACTAATGATGCTCTCATCTTTGTAGTAAAAGTATAGTAAAATGATGCAGTTGCAAAGACTTAATTTGCAGGAGAAAAGATACTGTAATGTTTTCAGATTGAGCTACGGATGTATCAGTCCCTTAATGTAAGTGCACTTTTCTTAAAGATGTACGAAGTTCTTATTCGTAAGGCGGCAGCAGTCCGGATCTCTCTTCTGCTTGTAACTCGATGCGTGTTTTGATTCTCTGCGGTTTCCTTTGCAGCTGAACATGACCTTCCACTTGTTCATTGTGGCGCTTGCTGGGGCTGGGGCCGCAGTCATTGCTATGGTAAGACCTTGTGCTCTGGGGCTTGGTTTTTCAATTTGAAGGACAAAGCGATTTACTTGTTGAGATGAGCTTTTATCCCCAAATCTGAAGTCCATAGGAATCCTATTTATTTTAATATCAGTTTAAAAAGGTGGGGTAGGGGGAACAGGGAACAGTAGGCAAATAAGTAAGTGAAAAACAAAGCTTAACCTGAAAAAGTGTTATTGTTACACTAGAGGTAGTATTTGGGAAGCAGTTTAAGGATTAGAATACTCAGTCATATCGGTAACATTAACAAAAATAAGTAAATTCATCATGTCACAGATACTAGGTCCCTATTAACATGACAGACCGTCTCTGGACCATAGAGGTCTGTATCAGTGTAATATTCTAGGTAATCTAATCAGTCCCTTAACTTCCTTTTCTCCTCCTGATTTAAGGACATAAAAAAGCCATATGGAGTCACTCATGGAAAAAAGGTTGATTTATTCTTCTTAACACAGATATCAATAGTTTCCTGCTATTTCTTTGATATCTATATTTGTTCAGAAATGCTAAGAACACGCTTTTACTGAGTTTTGAGGACCTACACTGTTCCAGTTTGTCTCTTCCTTGGTACAGTTTGCTCCTGGACGCCCAGAGACCAACAGCGGACAAACACTCAGAGCATCAGTGATAGTTTTCACAGCCAGTGTCTGCTGCTCCTTATTTTTGCATCGTAGTGTGCAAAGTAATAATACAAAAGTGAAGTGGTAGAGAGCTCTAGAATGCTCCCTGTAACCTCACAAATATAGCCAATTCAGTATGCAAAGATGATGAATTAATTTGAATCTATTTAATTCCTTCCCTTATGGTGCCAATACACTGAGTTTTCAGATATTTTGTTAATTTAGTATCATGCTCATTGCTCAGCATTTGAGATAGAGTGTATAAGCCTCTACATAAGAATTTTATTTCCAAATGAGGAACTTAATAAGATCATGGTGGCTAATTAATTGGAGGGGTCACAATAATACAATAAGCAAGGGCTTTATAGTCTCAGCCTAAAATCAGGTGCTAAGATACACCCTGGAGAAACAGGTCATGTTCTGGGGATGATGGTTCAAGTTCCCATGGTCCCAAGCAGCACCCAGCCCGGCCGTGAGACAAGAGGAAAACATCTCTTCATACACACATTCCCGTGCAATGGGTAATTGTTAGGGACTTGTGCTTGTTCGGGCAGCACACTCTAGTGTATAAGAGGTCTAGCAAAGCACTTTTTGTAAAGAGAGAGGTGTGTGATAAAGCATGTGTTCATATTTGCTACGTGTGTGTGTGTAAAACTGTAAAAATGCATACCATTAGGCATACATTAGTAAAAAGTACTTGTATAAATGAATAATATACTTAAATGTCCCCAGAAATGCTTACTCTGAAATGATTCTATTATCAAAAAGATCTTAAGATAATAGAAATTCAGATGCTATGTATTTCTTAAGGAATCTGTGCTTTGCATAAACTCAGATACTAAGTTATAAATAAATTTTATTTCAAACTATAAGAGTTTAGAATATTATTCTTAAGTACTAGCATCCTTTTGACTATCTAAATAAATGCATAGCATAAATTCCTTAAGAAATAAATAACATCTGACTACTGATTGACATCGGTATTTCCCACTCATTAGCTCTGATAGTAGTTACAATTTTAGGAGACAGGAGGAATATAACAATAGTTATTGCTTCTGCTCCTGGTACTAATACTAGTTCCAATAGTACTGATGTTTGCTCATATTTCTTTAAGCCTTGCTCTGTTGAAAGCACCGCCAAATGGTTAAGCACATAAATACATTCAGCAGTCATAATATAGCCATGTCACTAACCTCATCCCCAACTCCTTTGGCACTCGAAGTACACTACCATCATTACTTCTGTTTTAGAGATGAGAAAAATGAGATGAATCCTTCTCTAGCAAAATATTTAAAACGTCATCTAAAATTTAAGGCAAAGATGGTAAGAATTTGTACGAAGACTAATGTAATCTACTCCATTTGATTTTTTGAAGGCATTAGAAAGTTCTGTAGACGCTAACAGAAGGGGTCTGCTTGGCTTTGTGCCAGGTTCCGGGGACCTCTGTCCACCTGCCAAGGGACAGTCAGAGCCTGGCAGCTGGTGTCCCCTGAGGCGAGAGGAAATGTCTGAACACGACTGCGAAGTGCCTATTTCTGAACTAGAAGGACGCTGAAGCTCTTTTCAGTATTTCACTCAGACATATTTAATAATAATTTAGGGTTATATATTTTCAGGAACCTTCAGGAAGGTTTATATACATCTCAAAATATATTCATTCGTATGAAATGTATTTTGAGTATCCACTACTTGCCAAACACTCTCCGCAGTACTTAATGTCTTCTGAGCAATGCGGCACAGTCCCACGTGAATGTGGTCGTGTCTGTAGCCTCTGTTCAGTCCTCATGGATGTGGTGATGAAGCCTGTGATCACCATGGAAGTGACAGGGGACAAGAGTACAGCTCACAGCTCTTGCTTGCATGTGGCTTACGATTTCCACTACACAAAGTGCAGAATTTCAGAGGAAACAGAACATTCTGAAAATTCTTACTGGTATTCTTCTTGGTCTGCATCGTTTCCCATATTGCTGTGTCAAAATTGTCATTTTTTTTTCTACCTGCCTGTTGACTACCTTCACATATCACAGCAGTCTCCATTTAGAATGGACTTTGTGTCCGTGATGTCGATCTGTCCTTTTCTAAAACCATCCTACCTCCTGTCTTTCAGTGTACTCTTGGCTAATCAAATTGTTAGTGTTCTATTTTATTAAATTACGGACAAAAATATTGCCCACCCTTTAGAACTCAGATCAAGTAAATAATTAACAATGTAGTTTCCCTTTCATATTCACCCATCAAAAGCCGTCATTTGGAAAACTGCTTTGTCTCTCTCTATGGACCAGGAATGAGGTAAAGGGAGGAAAAACAAACAAGTGATCTCAGCTGAGTGCTTTCAAGTCCAAACAGGAACTTCATGACTTGAGTAACTATGCTACTCGAGATAGATCAGGAGCTTCCTTTGTAAGCATGCACTCTTCGGGCTATTGCGAATGCATGCAAACCTACAGAATCCATATGGCACAGTACTTGCTCTCCTGTAGTTTGCAATCTAAAGGAAACTGCAAAATTCAGCTCATGGAAAATTAACTTGACAATTAAATCTGCAGATTTATTTGGGGGTTTCCATGATCCCTCCTTCTGTTGCACGGCAGGCAATACCATAACCGCCCATTAATTCTAAGTTGTTTAGACTCAAACAGTGTAAGAGACCATTTTCTGTTAGGGACGGGAAAGCACAGATACAGGATCATGAGATGTATAGTATGTTGGTGTGGGTAGGTGAGGGCAAAATGAACAGGGAACATCACATAAAGATTAAGAATCAATCTTGGCTACTCCAGACTTGAAAAAGAAGGAGAGAAAGAGGTTCTGAAAGGAAGGGAGCGGAGAAGCTGCTGTCATGTAGTCAGAGACGGGAGAAGGAATAACAGATTTTTATTGTTCCTCTTACGGCAGAAGTTCTGCTTCCGTCTTATGAGTCACACAGCCTATAAGCATATAATGTGAACGTCTCTTTCCTTAGAGCAAGGTGTAATGAAGACGCTGAACAGCCTTCCAGTGTAAATTATCTCTGTCTTTGATCAGGTTCACTACCTTATGGTTCTGTCTGCCAACTGGGCTTACGTGAAAGATGCCTGCCGGATGCAGAAATACGAGGACATCAAGTCGAAGGAGGAACAAGAGCTTCACGACATCCACTCCACTCGCTCCAAAGAGCGGCTCAATGCATACACATAAATAAGTCCTTCCTGCCCCTCCCGCCATTCAGATGCATTGGTGTTTAATGAAGGGCCATCCAACCACCCAATCTTTGGAGAACTAAAACGGAAGTGCTTCTCATCAACGATGTGTAGGGTGACTTAGGAATCACCCGAACACCATTCCTTGCTGTTTAGCACTTCATTTCCTAATTGGTTAAATTGGTGTGATCAGATCTCTTCTACAAGCTCCTATCCAGCCTTTTCCTTTTTTTAAATTTCTCAAACTCATTACTAATGCTGTCAGATTGGAGATACTAACATTGTCAAATGCAGACATTTATTTGATTTTTTTAACTGCTTCCCATGTGTTAATACAGAACACCTTTTGCATTATTTCTTATGTTTTGGAAAGAAAAATAGCTTTTTATACTTTTTAGTTTTGATTTCAGTAACTAGTTTAACTACAGGTAACCTTCAAAGGGACCATTGTACATTATGAACAATAGACAGAGACGGTATCGTTAACAACTCTTCTCGGAATCTGGAAATCCTGTCTGGAGATGAGCGGCCACGTTAGTACAGGCCCTGGTTCATGTTTTCATTGATCTAAGGTGCAATTTCTAAATTTGTAAGAGTAGGTTAAAAAAAAAAGAAGTGCTTCTTATCTTTGTTAACATTGTATTTTTTTTTTCTTGATGTACTTAAAAGGTATTTCTCTCTGATTACTCATGTTTATGTTGTGAGCACGTAGAAACAGTGATGCTTATGCACGGCTAGTAGCCTTCTTGAGATTGCGACACCAGACTTACCTTCTAAAACTTAGTATAGAGACAATGTTAATGGAAATACTGTGAACTCTTGAAGAATGATCTCTTTGTGATTTAAGCAGCGGCTGGATTGGAACTTTTAATATGCTAATGTGGAACATTAATTACCTTTACGAAGGTGGTATATTAAGAAATAAGCACAGTAAACCCTCAGAAGTTGTTTTACCTACTTTAAAAGATTTTAACGGATTGCACCTCTGTAAACTATCCCTCCAATGTGTATGATATATTTGAAAAGGCTTCCATTAATATAATAGCTTTGCTTGCAGCCTTCCAATCTATGTTGGTTTACCTGTAGTGTTTTTTAAAGTGTGGTCAGAGGCCACTCTAGAATGTATCCCTTCCAAGTGTAGTGAGATACCTGTGTTTTTATTTGAAGTAAGTCATTTTAACCAAATGTTCATTCATAATCATTTATAAGAAGTACCTATATCAAAGGAATAAAAAAAAAAAAACAATCAGTATTACTGGACCAAAATTGGTGTTTGTTTTAACCTTGACTCTTCTTTTGATTCTTTCTAATGCTACAAGAATGCTGTAAAGTGTCTTTTAAAATGATGTAGCCTGACAAGACATTTTTGTCAGTGTATAAAAATTAGGTAGTATTGTGCACTGATTTGACCATTGTGAAATCTTTTCTCAGTGTAAGTGCATTTCTAATAAAATTTATGAGTGAAACAATCTTTGTACAACGACTAGTCATGCATCATCCGTAATTTTACAAGTTCTTGTAGTAGGTAGCGGGGTATTACTAGGGTTATCTGTGGCATGATTATGCATTCTGTAGTATAATTTAATTAATTTGGGGTTTTGCTTCCTTTTTTTTACATGTAGATGATCTTACTGGTTCAACCTTTTTCTGATATATGCAGTATTACAGATATTGAGCAAAAGTATTAATGGGCTTCTTTAAATTCTATATTATAGTGTTTCAGTTCTGTGTCTTAACAGTTTGTGATGATTTTTAAAACTGTCTTTTAAACTTATGTAATGATGTTGATGCTTTTGGCATTTTTTTTTTCCTGGTATTAGAGTTTGTATTTTCACAAAGAGTGCTTTGTAGCAGGCATTACAATTAATCTGTTTTGTACATAAATGTGCCAACAGCTTGATGGTGGCGTTTTTGAAATGTAGAACAAAGTGCTTGCAAAATGTAATAAATACACTTGTGTACTTTGTGTACTTATTATTAGTTTCTGCAGTGTTTTTTTGTGGTTTTTTTTTTTTTTGGTTTTGTTTTGTTTATTCCTCTTTCCTATGTGTGTGCACTCTTTCCAGACGCACTAGACGCTGTCTTTTTAGGATGCTGCTTTGCTCAGTTGAGCTGCCCTCAAGCTGAACTGAGAATTCTGTGTATGACACGGAGCATAGGGAGGCCAGGGAGCTGGGGAGAGGGCAAAGGTGTGAAGGTTTGGAGGTCATTTAATTTAGCAAAATGATAACAATTCCCGACTTAATGCTATTCCCTTGCCTAATTTCTGTTGTTTTGTGTTTTCTTTAGAGCTTCCTAAACTAGTAGAGAAACAAAAAAGACTAATTCAATTCAGAAAGAAAAATGCTTTCTTGGTTCGCTTCGAAATTTCAAGGTGAGAACACTTAACGTGAAAAATACATATATTTTCCATACTCTTTGTTTGAGTTGTAATTTCTTCTGGCCAAACTAGAAGTGATGGTGGTTTAAAAATAATAAAACAGTGATCAATAAAAATCTTAATTTTCACTAGGCCTAAGTAATTGTATTAGTCTTCAATTATTTATGTATTATTTTAAGTAAGTAATATAAGTGCCTGAAAATGTCAGGCACTTAGGTTACAAATATCTACAGTAATTATAAGCAGATCTGGACAAAATATCTTATGTTTTAAGAAGTCACTTTTGAGAGAATCCCATTCTTAAATAAGAATTTAATTATTAATAGCTTAATTATTAGTAAATAATGTTATTCTTTTTAGTGTTTATGAACTCTTCACATAGCAACAAGAAAATAAAGAATTATATGTTGAAGATTATCAATGTGAACAAAAATTTCACAAGAGAATATTTTTCAAAGAAGCCGATCATTGTAAGATAATTATATTTTTAGGGGCGCCTGGGTGGCTCAGTGGGTTAAGCCACTGCCTTCGGCTCAGGTCATGATCTCAGGGTCCTGGGATCGAGTCCCGCATCGGGCTCTCTGCTCAGCAGGGAGCCTGCTTCCCTCTCTCTCTCTCTGCCTGCCTCTCCGTCTACTTGTGATTTCTCTCTGTCAAATAAATAAATAAAATCTTTAAAAAAAAAAAAAAACATTTTAAAAAAAGATAATTATATTTTTAGAAAACTTAAAAGTCCATTTCTGTTTGTAAAAATACACGTTTATCTTTAAAGCAAGTAATTTCCCTTTGGGAATTTTTTCTCTCCTGGCTTTGTGGAGAAATAAATTGACACATAAGCCTTTTGGGAACTATAAAGCTAATGTGAAGACTGAGGACATTACTCACTTTGAGAAGAAATTGTATGTCAGCCAGCTCTGATGTGGGTGTAATCAGTTTACTTCCTCATGTGAAAACGTAGAAATAGCAGATTCTGGCCTATTCACTCAAAGATCAAGTAAACTTGACTTTTGTGTTATTTTTGCCTTTTAGACAAAAGAGAAAGATATCATTTAAAAGTGTATTTCACTTAAGTCATGCTTCACTTAAGTTTACATACGCTGAGCATGGTGGGACTTGAATTAAGCTCTCGTACCTTGAGAACACTCTGGTCGTTTCCTGCAAGGTTTTCAGGTATCGAATCATCTGAAGTTCCTGAAGGCAAGTCTATAAAAACATGCTAGCGAGCTCGCAGTGAACCTCTTCCTATTGGCTTACGTAAGCCACGGACCTTGAGTTTCTTCTCGCAAAAGTAAATTTACCTCTTGGATCCTTTAGATTCTTTTGCCCTTTCCCACAAAAATCCAACATTGAAAGTAATTGAAAAGAATGTAGAAAATGCATTAAGTTGAAATAATGCAATAAATTGATAAAATTTATAAGTTGATAAAATAAAAATGCAATAAATTGAAAAGAATGTAGAAAATGCAATAAGTTGAAGTGTTAAATTCAGTATTAAATGAATCACTGAAATACATAAAATATTCATTGAAAAAATACCAAAATGAAATAAAACTTACCTAAGCTGCTGTATTTCTAACCTGTGGAAACCCCCATAGAAGGAAACACCAAGCAAAAGAAAACAAACGATGGGGGAATACAAAATAGGAAAGAGAAGAGATCCAAGTAATCCTGCTATTCGGCTTGGAATAAAAGGGAAAAAGAAAAGTCCAGAGTTAATGGAAGATATAAATTGCAGTGGGGGGGAGGCATTTTAAAAAAAGAAGTAAAAATTACAAAAACCAAAGATGACAGACACCAAGAAGAAACAGCCTGAAAAAAAATTTTTTTTAAGTTTTTTAAGTGAAAAAACAGCTGAGACCACAGCTTTTCTTCAGCATTGTCTGCCCTAACTCCATGTACTTGAGCAAACACTCTGGCCTCCAGGTCTTGCAAGATAGAACTCACTTTCCACCCGCAACAGCCCAGGACCCGGCACTACAGGTGCTGGTCTCATGAAGTTGCCCAACATCACTGATCGGATCAGAAAATGGGAATGATGTCTGGGTGTGTTAAAAGTGGTGTAATCTGTTGGCTTCTTTCTTGTTTCAACAATTATTTTTGTCTCCTGAGGGCCACCCTGATGGGGACGGTGGTGTCCCACGACAGATCCAACCCTGTGAGTCAACCCCTCTGACCCATTTCATGTAGATTGCAAGGGGCCATGATCCAAGAAGTGCCTGGAAGGCTGAAGCTGGGTGCATCTGTGTTTGTCACATAGGATACTACTGGGTGTAGGTAAGCCCCAGATTTCTTCTTTGCATCTGTGTTTGTCACATAAGATGCTACTGGGTGTAGGTAAGCCCCAGATTTCTTTGATGGACTTTTCTGGCATATCTAGAAAGTACTGATACTCTTTTCTCAGAAGGATTTACAAAGTTTCACAAAGAACATTCTCATTTCAACATTCCTTTGTTAGTTGATAGGGCAGAGAAGGTTAATTTACGGCATCCGGTAAAAATACACATGACTTACTTCTGGGCTTTCAATTAAGGAGCATTTAGAATTGGCAAGTTCCTTGGTTTCTTAAGATCTTTTTAAATGTTTTTATCACTGTCATTGATTAATCTCTGTAAGAAATCTGTTAATCCCTTGAAACCTTATGTATCACACATATTACAATCTTGTCAATTAATCTGTGAAAGATATAATGGCAGCCTAGCCCTTCACCAGATAGAAGGAGAGGGTTTGCAGAAACGGGAAATGGATTTTAAGGAATTATGACATCATTTAAAGAAAGATTTAATAATCCAGCAGATTACTTTAACACAAACTGAAAGTGCTGCCCCTTCCAAACCTCCCATTCACCTTCTCATCGAACAATAGTACACCACTACCACACAGTACAGCACAAAGCTCTCCAGCCTTTGAGAGAATAAGCTACCCTCACTTTTCTCTCCGTAGACTGTATTAGCAACGATTCCTGTGTTACATCATCTTCCTTAGTAGTAGTGAGTAGCATGGGGTCAGGTCTTCAAGAGACAAAGCAATGTCCTGCCTGAGAACGGAATGATAACAAGCCAGCAGTCTTCCTGAATTATGCCTTCCTGGTCTTACAATAGTTACACTTTCCAAGCCCCCTGAATCATACCTAGTCAGTAATACACCCAGTAGATTGGAGACAACGATGTGACAAATGCAAATGATAGAAAAGTCGTGTTGTAAACATAGAGTTTTACAGTATTTATACAAGTCAACACTATTAATTTTAAGATTTTTCCCCCCTAATTTCTTAATTTCCACTACCTAACATGCAAGATCATCAGGTAATCCTACCTTTCCACAGATAGAGTATCTATTGATTTATATAAAAAGTATAAACTTAGTGCTTGAAGTAACAAGTATGCACTAAGCCAAGTGGAGACTTCAGATGTTAACGTATCACTTGACAAAGCACTTACAGGGTCGGTGCTTATTTTCTGGGTGCGCTCTGCCCCCTTCCATGCACTCTAAAATCATAATTTTCCAATAACTGTACACCATGTATATCTTAAATTGTATGCATTCCACTTCCGGCTTCTGTTTGCTGCTTTTCCTGCTCACTCACTGCTCTGGGACCATGTATCCATTGATCTTGTTGTTCCCCTTATGTCCTCGGGCTTTCCGGTAGCTAGCTTATGTGACACAGTCCCTCATTGCAATCACTCCCTTGGCAAGTCCTCATCCCCACTGACCATGTGTTTTCCTTAAACTCTCACAGTGAAGTGCCACGCTGGTTTAATTCACCTTTCTGTCCGCCTTTGAACCCGTGTCCCTAACATGGCTGAAGAGAACCACACCCCGCCCAATCTCACTCATGTTAAGATGCGCCCTCAGGGCTGTCAGTAAATCGACTCCATTTTCCCTAGAACAAGGGTTGGTAACTTTCGGTCAAAGATCACATAGTGAATCTTGTAGGTTTCATGGACCATTCGGTCTTGGTTTTGTTGCAGCTTCTTATCTCTGATATTGTGGTGCGAGAACACCAATTGGAGTATGTAAGTAAGTGGTCATAGCTGTGCTGCAGAACAGCTTTGTTTCCAGAAACAGATGGTTCCCCGTAGTTAGCCCGAGGGCCAGAGTTCGCTGATCCTGCTCTCTAAGCATTATTCTGTTTCCCCAGATGGTTACTGTAACATAGCTTTCTGGTATCAGACTTCTCATCAAACACTTTATTTCAATCCAGACTTAGAAACTGCTTCCTATATCAGAGGGAGAAGTGAGAGATACCCAGAAGAACATATCCTTAATTTCCCATCACTAGTAAATCTGTATTAATATGTATAATGTCTACTTTTTCTCTTTTTAATGTGGATGAATTACTCATTGCTCAGGCCAAACACACTTGATGTATTCAAGATCCCATATCATCTGCCCACTTCAGGGGAGGCATCCCTCCGGCAAATTTTCCCTCTCTTCAACCTCCCCCGAATCACCCATTTTTCACTCTCTAACGGCTCACCCCAGTAACAAAAACCAAGCACCGTCTCTTGACTCTTCTTCTTCCTGTCTCCAGCCTATTTCTCTGTTCTCCTTTATGGCTCATCTCTATGAAAGAGATGTGCAGTCCCCTCCAATCACTCCCCTGTCGTTTTCTCTTAACCCCCGTACACGTGTCCCTTGAACTCAACACCCTGTGGAAATTAGTCTTGTCAGAGGAACACATGTCATCCGGATTGTGAAATCAATTCCAGTGCCCTGTTCGCAAGTATCCATTCACTTTCTGTTGAATATTTATTGAGACCACCCTACAGCCACGGGGATGTAGCAGAGGATTAAAGGTAAAAAATCTTTGTCCTTTTGTGATTTATCCTCTGATTCAGGGAAACAGACACTAATAAAAGTAAATCATTCCGAAATAAAGTATTTTTTTTAAAGATTGTATTTATTTATTTGACAGAGATCACAAGTAGGCAGAGAGGCAGGCAGAGAGAGAGAGGAGGAAGCAGGCTCCCTGCTGAGCAGAGATCCCGGTGCGGGACTCGATCCCAGGACCCTGAGAGCATAACCTGAGCCGAAGACAGAGGCTTACCCCACTGAGCCACCCAGGCGCCCCCCGATATAAAGTATTCTTGAGATGAGAGATGCTATGGAGAATAATAAATTAGGTAACATACTCAGGGGATGTTACAAGGTAGGGCTGGGGTGGAGAATCTTCAGAAGTTTCATTAAAAAGATAACATTTGAGGGGTGCCTGGATGGCTCAGTGGGTTAAGCCTCTGCCTTCGGCTCAAGCCATGATCTCAGGGTTCTGGGATCAAGCCCCGCTTTGGGCTTTCTGTTCTGCGGGGACCCTGCTTCCCTTCCTCTCTCTCTCTGCCTACTTGTGATCTCTGTCTGTCAAACAAATAAATGAAATCTTTAAAAAGAAAAAAAAAAGATAGCATTTGAGTTAAGACACGAAAGAGTTAAGAAAGTTGTGTAGCTATCTGGGAAGGAACATTCTGAGCAAATGGAATAGTTGGGAAAACACTGTTACTGGAGGTAGAAATGAAACCAGGGAGGATGAGCAAAGGAAAAATAATTAAGTGAGGGGATGAGGGAACAAATTGCTTAGGGCCTTGCAAGACTCTGGCTACTTCTTACTGAACTTGGAAGCAGTATTTGACACAGTTGGTCATTCCCTCCAACTTGATGTGCGTTCTTCAAGTGGATTTCAGGAGGCTCCTGCTCATGGTTTTCCTACCAGCTCCCTGGATCTGCCTTTTTAATGTTCTTTGTCATTCTTCCTCAGCTGTATAATCTTCTAATACTGTAATCCTGTCCCCATGTCTCAGTAAACAACCTCTAATCTCATGATGAGAAATACCTTCTAAAAACTGATGGCTTGAAATTTATCTTTTCAGTCCAGAATCTTCCTCTGAAATCCAGACTCATTCATCCTAGGGTATCGACATGTTCCCCAGGCTATCTAACAGACCCCTCAGATTTAACAGGTGCCCAGTTACAGGGCTGGTCTTGTCTCAAGAAGCTGTATCTCCTCCGCTTCAGGAAAAAAGGCCATACTTCGGTTTCCTTAGACCCAAATACTAGACTCCATTCTTGACTCTCTCTCTCTCATGCTCCCTAGGAGTTATACCTTCCAAATATATCTAGAAGAAGACCTTCCTGACTTCCACTAAGCAAGAGACTGGGGTTTTTGTTGTTGTTGTTGTTGTTGTTGTTTTGCACTGATTATTCCAAGACATTACTGACTGGTACCCCTGCTTCCATCCCGTTCCTTCCCTTTCCAACCTTCTTTGCTCATCCCAGCAGTGCAAATATCCCCTTAAAAATGAAGGCAAATCAGGTCACGAACTTGCATCCATCCCTTGAAAGCTCTGGGTACCTTAGGAGACTGCCATCGATTCAGGGTTTCCGGGAGGTGGGGTCCCTTCGTGCTCCCTCCCTCTAGCTGTTCTTGGCGGGATTTGGTTCTTAGTAGGCTGTGCTCTGACACCTCACCTCTGCCCAGGAGGCTGAGGGAACTTCCAAGGTATTGGAAGCCCCTGGTCTTTGTTGGGATGGTAAGTATAGTTTGTCAAAACGCACGAACCTGTACACTCACATCCATGAGCTTCCTTTGATGTACATTGTGAATCGTGATGATACCTCAACAATCAGATTAAACGGGGGTGCCTGGGTGGCTCAGTGGGTTTTAAGCCTCTGCCTTCGGCTCAGGTCATGATCTCAGGGTCCTGGGATCAAGCCCCGCATCGGGCTCTCTGCTCAATGGGGACCCTGCTTCCTCCTCTCTGTCTCTGCCTGCCTCTCTGCCTACTTGTGATCTCTCTCTGTCAAATAAATAAATAAAATCTTAAAAAAAAAGAAAAACCCAATCAGTTTAAACAAAATTAAAATCAGAAGAAGAAACAGAGAGAAAGTTAAGAGCAGCTTTCTGCGTTCAGATCTTGTTTCCATCGTTGTGATCTTGGAGAAGGTAGCAGTCTCTTTTTGTTTGTTTGCACATCTGTAAAACTGAAATTAGGATAATAAGGGTACCTACTTCATCAGTTTTGCATAATAATACATGTGAGGTCACTGGCAGATGGTGAGATCATTACATTTCTCTGTGTCTCTGATAGCAAATAATGTCAACTTGATCATTGGATTTGGGGGCTGAGATGGACTTTATTGGTCATTTGTTAATTTCTTATTTATAAATAAATAGGCTCAGAGACATTGGATGACTTGCCCTAGAACATATAATAATTTATCTAGCCACCTCATACTCTATCTCAGGCTTTCTGTTATGATTCAACTGAGTGAAGCGTAGCAGAAGTGGGAAGCACCATGCTTTATGTCCCGGATTTCTGCAGGACTTTGGGCTGAGTGTGTCACCGTGAACATGACGTCCCCGTAAAAAAATTAAAGGCACAGTATAACTAAGTATATTAAACCGATAACAGCTTGTTTCATATTAAACTATTTTCATCGACATCTGCCCAAATGACAATTTTTGCTATTTACCATTTTCCCATCGTGTTCATGAGAAAAGGGGAATCTATGTTTATAATCTTATGCTAAAAAGCAAAACAGTTGGCCTTCTATCATAGGCTTTTTTGTAAAACCAGTGTTTTAAATTAGTCATAGTTAAAATGGCAAAATTTTTACCAAAAAAATAGAATATCTGTGTTTGAATGAAAGATTTCCTTATGTGGTACTTTTAATAATAATATTCTGTGAAGGAGTTGGCTGATGATTACAGCTGGTTGTGGCTGATTAATCTATAAGTGATTACGTACCAGAGGGATATCTTTTTAACTGTTTATAAATAGTATTTCGTATTTCAGCCCTTAGATTAAAAAATATCATAAAGGCATAGGAAGAGTCTTGTGTCTGGTACCGAAACCCTTGTGTACTTAGGGATCTCATAATTTCAGATTTTTATTAATAGAGAAATAGCTTAAACCTCAAACATTTCCAGTGATGAGCATATTGAGATAAAAATATGAGTTAATGCATAATCAGATGTGAATGTAACATAATTTTAAATAGGAACATCTTTTCTTTTTCTTTTTTTTTTAATAAATTACATGGTTTAGGGGCACATACTTTTTTTTTCCTAAGATTTTATTTATGTATTTATTTAACAGAGATCACAAGTAGGCAGTGAGGCAGGCAGAGAGAGAGGGGGAAGCAGGCTCCCCACCAAGCAGTGAGCCCGATGTGGGGCTCCATTCCAGGATCCTGAGATCATGACCTGAGTCGAAGGGAGAGGCTTAACCCACTGAGTCACCCAGGCATGCTGGGAACTTTTTTTTTTTAACCTTTTTTTATTCTTTGTACTTCAACATACCACTGAAGAGCCACTCTCAGAACGCAGAGACATAGTGGGCATGTGACTATCCTTTTTGTTGAGGTAAGCTCATGCTCTCTTCTGGTCATTTTAGTACAGTAGCTCAACCTATATGATCAGTTACACATAGGTATATGTATTTCCATACTGTCATAATATCTACAGCTTTAATAACCCTTTCAAAGGTCCTGAGACATTTTTATCACCTTTTTTGTAATTATCTTCTAGAATTTATATCCTAGGAAACTGACACTAGTGTCTTTCAATGACCTGTCTTAGGGTAACTTTGTAACTGATTTGAGAATGCAAACCTTAGGCAGCAGGTTAACACACTATTTTATTGTATTTCTATGTGTACCTCATTATTTTCAATTCAAATTTTGCTTGAAAGAAAGTTTACTGTGGCTGGTGAAGTTTCTTTGATGTACATTATAGCAGCTACTTGAAGAATGGAAAACCAACCTGAATGGTGTGCTTTTGGGGTAAGCTCACCATTTGACATAAAATATTTTCCCTTAGTAACAGTAAATAAATTACCTAGGGAAGGGATTAGGTCTACGGTTCATAACACCAGAGCTATTTGGACATATGTCTTATTTGGTAGAACTTTACCTTGGCCAAGGACAATAGGTCATGAAGGAATATTTGTCTACAAGCTTTCTGAAAGTATGTTGACTTGCCTATTTGGCTTTTAAATGTGTTTACTTATTTAATGAGGAGTGTGGCCCATCAAAACTGTTCAGTTTGTGTACATCTTGATTTTTGTTTTATAGCTTTAGAGAAGCCTCTCTATTTGAAGAATTCTATGACAGATTTCACCTTCAATTATACTAAAGAAAATCTCTATGAAGAGGAGAGGGTCCCCAGATACCAGAGGGTCCCCAGATGTCAATATATATGTATAGATACATATATATATAAAATACAATGTTATATTATATATATGTAGTAAAGATATATCTATGGCTTTCCATTGCCTATCTAGCTTTGTAAAATGATACTGTAAAAATTCTGTCAATTTTCTCCCAACAGTTGAGTTTATTCTCAATTGTGATGAGGAAAACGGACACAGCTGTCTTTGGATGCAGTTAATCTAGCCTCTTACACTGTGAGTGTCTCTAGGAGGTTCAGGATGGGCCACCAGTCATGTTAGGTTTTGTACTGAATAGGTAAGAGATGACTGAACGTCAAAGGTCAGCTCACCAGTCTTGTTTGACCATATGAGTTGGGGTGAACAAGGGAAAAGAAACTCAAATCCTTGTCCATGTTGCTTTATCTGTAACACAGGAGAGATAACAATACCAATCTTATAAAGTTTTAGGGAGTAACAAATTGTGCATATATGTATACACACACAAACACACACACACCTTGAGCAATCCATCAGATCCACCATCAAATGGTGCATCTATTAGAACTTGGCTTAATGTAGGCAAAATGTATTTTAGCTATGAAATTATGTATTGGCTATCATTCATCATTCACAAAATATTTATTGAATACTTTCTATGTACCAAACACTGTTTTCAGGCTTGTATATATCATTGTAGAAAAGACACTGAGATTCTAGCCTCTCTGTGGATTTTATTCTAGCAGTGGATACGGATTCTTAGGTTAATTTAGGCAAGGAATGATGATACTTCTGATCATTGCAATAGCAGTAGAAGTAATGTGAAGTGGCCAGATTTGGGAAATACTGCTAAGGTAGAGCCAGGAAGATTTCTTCAAAATAAGAGAAGTGTTTGAAAGAAAAAGAAAAAAGACAAAGTTAATCTTATATTTAAGTTTTACTCATAAGGCCAAAACTTGGAAGCAACCAAGGTAAATATGGGAGCGAGATGTCTTTGAGTAGGTGAGTGAATGAACAGACTGTGGCCCATCCAGACAATGGGACATTTATGACTCGGCACCAAGATGAGATGAGCCGTGAAGCTTGGCGCTTGCCAGGGCCAGGGATGGGAGCATTACCTGTAAAGAGTACTTGGAGCTTTTCTGCCTTTCTTCATTCCTTTGGTCACTGTTCACAAATTTTCATAAGGGGACATGTGTCGTAGTGCCTGGTTGATGGGTCGATTGAAGAACTAGCACTTGAATTCATTTCTTAAAGCTGTTTTAACACATTGTCACTACTTTGGTGCCTTAAAACAATAGAAGTTTATTTTCTTATACTTCTGGATGCCTTAAGTCTGAAGAAGCCATTCCATGTCCTCTCCTGGCTTCCGGTGGCTGCCACCATTCTTGTGTTCACCGGCCTGTGGCTATGTCATTCTGATCTCTGTGTCCCCTTCACATCAGCTCCTCTTCTGTGTCTTACACCCTTCTTTTTTCTTTTGAGGACACTCTCCATTGGATTTGGGACCCACCCTAATAATCCAGAGTAATCTCCTTTTGTGATCCTGAATTACATCTGTCAAGGCCCTTTTTCCAAAGAAGATCACATTCAGAGAGTCTGGGTAAACCTATTTTGGTAGTATGGCCATAGATTGGGTAAACCTATTTTGGGTGCTGTATTAGCTCAGCTTGCCATGACCAAGTACCACAGACTAGAGGGCTTAACAGGAATTAGTTCTCTTGCAGTTCTGGAGGCTGGACGTTCTTGATCAGTGTACCAGCAGGGTCAGATTCTGGTGTAGGCTCTTCCTGCAAATGGCCCTAGACCCTCGTGTCTTCATGTGACACAATGCTCTGGTGCCTCCTCTTATAAACATACCAATCCTGTTGGACCAGAGCTATACTCTTTTGTCCTCACTTAGCCTTAATTATTTCCTTAAAGGTCTCATTGACAATACAGTTGTATGGGGCCCTAGGGCTAAAATATGAATGTGGAGAGGGATTCAATTTAATCCCATAGCAAGGAGCCACTGTTCAGCCTGGCACAGAACTGTTCCTTCCTTCCTCCTGTGCTGACTGAGGCAGCCAGGACGGTCCCCTGCAGGCATCGACGACATGGATATGATTCCCCCACTTCCCCACTATGTGTCAACCCTACAATTTCCTTGAGATGTAACACGCTGAGCACTGGGTGCAAATTATGAAGATGAAATACAGTGGTTTTGGAAACTTTGGGGTGGGGTTTTGCCTATTTGCTTTATACTCTGGAAAAGCCCATCTGTGATACAACCTTACAGTTATCGTTCATTACCCGTGGTAGGAGGGTTGGCTTACTCCTTTGAAGTACCACGCCCTGGTTCTGTGGGGCCTTCCCAGCACCATCAAACCGGACATCCATGAGTTAAACTGATATAGGACATGTTTTTACTTTGAGCAGAAAAGCAATTTTAAGACTTCATAGCTGTACATCTCAAAGCATTTTTTTTCCTACAATGCAGGCTATCAGTTCTTGCTATAAATATCTTTTCTTCCAATTCTCTGAGAGTATTTGAAGCAGAGATAAAATGAACAGCAGAACGGGCCCTACCACCTTCAAATGAAGCCCTGCTCAAGATGGCTGGTTATCCCTGCTCGGTAACTAACTGCTTAGTTGTCTTCAGACCAATAGCTGGTTATCTTCCCAAATATTCTCTTTTGCTTATTCTTACCAGTCTTTCATCTCTATTAATCAGCAGACAACCCCCCACACACATCATTACATTAGCACTAATGAGACTAGGCAACATCCTGTCGCTATTATGTTAAAAAATACGTACAAATAAAGAATAAAATGCATGGACAAGAGTCCATTTTTTGGGCTTTTGCATCCAAGCCCAGGGAGTCTGAACTGTTTTTCTTATGGTGCCCGAAGAGCATTCTCTGATTGGGATGGAAGCTGGTGAAGTAATTCAGTTCAGCATTCGGCTAAAGAAACCAGACATTTTTCACAAAATCACAAATACAACGTGAAGGCAGATTGAGAACTAAATGACTGCTGAATATGTTCCCTGCCCAGCTCCTCTGGGCTGTCTGCGTGCGGGGATTTTTCTCACTCCATCTGCTCCTGGCTCCTTGACAGTCCGTTGCTGCCAGCGCCGGGCGCACCAGCAAGGGGGCAAGAGCAGCTCCAGGCGCAGGCGCAGGCGCACACACCGCATCTCCTTCTCCCCCAGCCCTTGATACGGTTACTAAGAAGTGAATAGATTCAGAGGAAATAGCTAATGGTGGGGAGATTTTTGGTAAATAGAGATGAAGGAAAAGGAAAGGCAAATCCTACGTACTCCTCTGGGATAAGCTGAAATAAATTCTGCCCCACCCCCCACCCAGTATTTGGTGCCCAGGAGCCATCCTACAGCGTTATCGCATTAAGAGTGATGCCGAACATAGACCGACTCCAGAATTCGCCTTTTCTGTTGCATCTTTTCTTCAACAAATTGTTTTCAGTATGAGTCTAACTCCAGAGCCTGCAGCAAGCCATCCTATCTAAAAGTTTCAATTACTTCATGTGAAAAAGTCAGCTGGTAAGATCTGATCTATGTGTTAAATGCACTAATGAGAATTTTTTGCTTATTGTTCTATGTGAGTTTCAAGTATTCATAAATTATGGGACATTAAGACTTTTAATAGGTTGTCATTTAGTCAGCTGTTTTGTTTTAAACTCTTTGGAACAGGGACTCTTTTGACTCTATCTTTGTACCCCACGCACACCCACCCCAGAACTTAGCACAGTGCCTCCCAGAGTTCAGCTGAATCGATATGAATGAGTAGGTTTACGTTCTCAGTCTGTAGCTACAGTTTCTCAGAGGAAAGGAGGGACCTTGTTTCAAAATTGGGATTGAACCAATGACGTCACCCAGTGGACTGAAGGAAATCCCACCCAAACTGTAACTACAACAGGAAACTATTGCTAAGTAATCCTCAGGACCCTTGCGAGTGCCCAAATTCCCCAGTTCCACCTGTGCCTTCTCCCTGAAGCGGACACCTACCCATACAAGGATTCTGTGTGACACTCCATTGTCAGCTGTAGGCGGAGGGCTCTGGAAGGTGCCACTTGAGTTGTATCCTTTATAGTTGGGATGGAGACAGAAACTCCCTCTCTCCCTGGTACTCCTCTCTCCAAAGTTAGGTGTGAAGACAAAGTAATACTCTTGGGCAACTGTAATTGCTTAGTTCTTATTTGAAGATGTCTAGTATCTGCCGTCCAAGGAAATGTAATGACAAATATTCTCCACGTGCCTTCTCCAATGTATACGGCCTAGCTTAAGAGACATGATGACTTGCCTTCGAAATTATTTCCTCGCGATGAATTAATTAATCCATACATTAATTCATTCATACATGTTCGCTGATTTTATCCTGCACCTAAGATGGGCAAGAGACTCTCCTAGCCCTTAAACAAATGGTAGATCTGCAAAAGTGTTAAGAAAGCCAAACATAGCAACACAAAATACAGAAAGGGCTAAATCTACAACAGGGTAAAAACAGGAAAGAAATGATCAGCTGTTTTCATTTTTCCCATGACACAGCCCATGAAATACCACAGAAAAGAGAGGGGACATTTGTGGAGAGCTTAAGGAGGTAAGAATATACTTTAATCAATGTCTTCTCAAATCATGGCAATGTGTGTTATCTGCCTATAGTGATCGGTATATCTACACACACACATATGTATATATACACATAAAGATATTTGTATTATTATCTCCGCTTAACAGATCATAAAACCTGTGTTTGGAAGAAAAGTAGTTACATTGAATGAATTGCTGAGCTTTTCTCGAATGTGACGTGATTGTTTACAATGGTGTACAGTTTCCCATTCCCTCTTTTTGGGGACAGAGAAAATGGCTGAACAGAAAGTCTGTCACAGAGAGAATACAAGGCAGACTGAGTCTTTTTGAGAGGATTATCAGATGCTGACATCTAGTGGCTCTCGGGGCCCATCGCCCTGGAGCACTTTTAACGACACTGCACACTTCGCAAGTGCAAGTGCACGTCCTATGCCCCCAGGATGAAAGCACAGGGAGGCTCCGAGGAGATGGTTAGGTGCCTACCATGTGCTTTCTGTGTTAAGCTGCTGCTGACATCTAGACAGAATGACGAACTGATGAGAAACGGACATTTTGGGAGCAGTTTTACCCACCCCACCCCCGTCTTGCATAAATCAGGATAGAGCCTCCCCCCCATTTTTCTTGATTATGTCATTTATTGTGTAGGAGAATGTCTTTATAAATAGCTCTGCCACTTCCCGGGTTGGGCCTTTTGTAATCCGAAATAAGCCTCTCACGGATAAAATTCTTTTGACATTTTTTTAACGCATCCCTACCTTTCCCATTTCTGCCTGGCTTTACCACGGGAGTTGGTGTTACATGTGCAAAAGTTAGGCTCTGTCATAGCTGGCAGTACCTTTTTGCTTGGTGTACTCGGCATTTTCTATGCGTTCTAGAGTTTGTATTTTTAAGGATATGTGTTACGTGTAGAGCTATTCCGTCTGCAATTAACTTGTTTCCCTTTCCTTTCTCCCCCCCTTCCTTCTGTCCTCTGCACCTGATACTTCTAGTTCAACACTCACTGCTAGTACATTTCACTAAGGCTAATCTAACTTGTTTTCCATTGATTAACATACATAGTAAAAACCTTATTCTAGAAAGCAGATTACAGTGAAGGCTTTCTCTGCCCCCCCACCCCCAATCTTGGCTTCTCTCCTTGATCCCTCTCCAAAAGCCATCAATTTAATGAGTTTGCAAAAAGCTCCCTAAGCATGAACCCCCTCCGTTGTGGAATTATTCATTTTTTTTCCAAGAGACTGCACAGACAACATTTGGGTGACAAGAAAATGCAAAGTAATCAGCTTGCTGTTCTTATATTCATGAGTTCTGCCGAGTCAAGCTGTCAGAAACCCAGAGATGGAGGGGCCGCGGGGGGGGGGGGGGGGGGGGGGCGGGGGGAGGAAAAATGTACGAAGAGAGAGTGAGGAGCCTGCCTCCTAGCTCAGCCGGTGCGGATTGCAAGGATTGGCGCAGAGGCTCACCTGGTCAGCTGAAATGCGCTCACAGGTGCGGCAGAGATCGCGTAAGGCAAGAGACGCCTAGAGCCGCGCCAGGTGCGGGGTTCCTCTGCGGCCGCTGCCCCTGCCTGCCCCGCTGCCGCCTGCAGACCCGCTGCGCCCTCCACCCACCCGCCCTTTTTTACAAAAAAGATTTTATTTATTTGAGAGAGAGAGGGAGGGAGTGAGCAGGGAGAGGGGCAGAGGGGGAAGGAGAAGCAGACTCCCCACTGAGCAGGTAGCCCAATGCAGGCCTTGATCCTAGGACCCTGGGAACAGGACTTGAGCCCAAGGCAGAGAAGCCCAGGTGCTCCCTAGCGCTTACTTTAGACCCCCCCACACAGGCCCTCATCATCCAGATTTGGGAAAGCATAGTATGTCATATTTATCATTTAAAAAATAAAGTAACACACCAGTTGAGGCAATCTCTTTGTTTTTCTTAATCAGAATGAACCCCTCCTTCTCTTTCTCTCCTCAGAATTAACTGCTACCATAAATAGAATGGCATCATTCCTATATAATTAATCTTCTAATAGATATTTAATACAATACAATTTTATTAATAATTTTTTAAAATATTTTATTTATTTATTTATTTGACAGAGATCACAAGCAGGCAGAGAGGCAGGCAGAGAGAGAGAGGAGGAGGAAGGCTCCCCGCCGAGCAGAGAGCCCAACGTGGGGCTCCATCCCAGGACCCCGAGATCATGACCCAAGCCGAAGGCAGAGGCTTCAACCCACTGAGCCACCCAGGCGCCCCATTTTTATTATTAATTATTAATTAAATATCTAAAAGCTATTTAATACAATATGTGTATTTTTAACACAGAACATAAGTTTGTATAGGTTGCTTTTTTCTTTCAACATAGTTTTAAAGTTATAGCCATGTTAACACCTAGCTTTAAGCAATTTACCATAAATGTTACTAATCAGGTTATTGTAGAGCTTTGGTTCATCCTATTAATTGGTACATAATGTATCATAGTTAGAATACTACATATAATATTATTCTAACATTTATAACATAAGACCTAGTGCTCGCTTCGGCAGCACATATACTATAACATAAGACCTATATAAGTATATTATATGTTTCCATTCTCTGGTTAATAAAGGTTTAGGTCTCCAATTTTTTCTCCTATGAACAATGTTACAGTGAAAGCTAGTGTACATTTGTCCTTGAGCAGAGCCAAGAGCTGAAACTCCTGTGATTAGGTGGTGAGACTATCCCAATTTACTAGCTATTTTATTATTAAAAGTCCCAACAGCAGAAGAGAAGGATTATCTTTTCTCCACATTCTTGGGTTGTCAGAATTTTTAACGTTTGCGAAGACAGAGGTCAGACAGAGATAAGAGATCAGACAGAGATAAGATAAGGTATTTTGCTGGTGACTCTGGAGATGAGACAGTTTTCATGCGCTTACGGGCCCTTTGGGATTCTGCTTCCACGAACTTTCGGAGGGAACACCACACGGAAGTTCACTGGAGACCTGAATAGAGAAGCAGACCTGAAACCTGCTCTCTTCTATTAAGCCAGGACGCTGTCACTGACGTTACAGGCCTGGGAAGGCGGGGGTTGCACAGAGGAACCATCTGGAGCAGTAGGTCCTGACTTCTGTCTAGAGCTGCCTCATTTCATTTCATGAGTTCCAAACGGGACGCGAAAATTGTTGCTCATATGAGGTTGGGCTTGTGAGACCAAGGGGAAAACACACCAGAAAACCAGCGATCTCTCAGAGATGGTCTACCGCAATGCCCACAACCATGGCCTGCGGGACCGCTCATGTGTGTGTTCTAGTAGGTATGACAAAGCGAGACAAAGCAGACTTCCATTTTACATCTGCCCCTGAAGGAATCGTACGGCCAGACTGTATCTCTGAACGCAGCGCTCTGCTGCCCTGTTCATGCCGACGTCCTGAAGAAGCGTCGGATGGGCGTTTTGGAAATGGGTTCTTGCTCCTTTTAAATATTTATTCATTCATAGACATGTCTTCTAATCTACCCTATGTCATAAGATACTATACTAGGACAGAGGGATCACTTCTTTTAGATAATTCAAGACTGGTGGTGGTGATTTGTTTTCTTCTAGAGTACTGCGGAGTGAAGAAGACACACAGCGCTGTCACCCCACGCAGCTGTGACCCGAGCGGCAACGGGAGAGACCGAGATGGGACAGAGAGAATGCAAAGAAGGCAGCATGAATTTTCACAAAATTATTGCCCCAGTTATGAGAGTTTCCCAAGATTTCCCCCAAATTCCCAAAGCACACAGGTCGAAGGACTTCGGCACACCCTTGGTAGGATAAAAACAAAGACAAGACATCCAGGCATATGACAGTCAAACTGCGGAAAACCCAAGAGGACGAAACCTTAAAGCCAAGCGGCGCTGGGGTGTGGGGACGTAGTGAAGGCAGGGGAGCAACACCGAGACCCTCAGCTGCGTTTGCACAAAGCGGTGGGACCTGGGGAATGAGAGTTGACTGGCCTGGGACAATTGCTCAGCCTGGAATTCTCTACTCCGCAGGATGTCTTTCAAAAATAAGAGTGAAATGAAGATTATCTCTCCAGATGAACAGAAGCGGAGACTTTGTTTCTATTAGAACCCCAGTGTGTGAAATACTAACATAAACTATTTAGGTAGAAGTGAAATGATTCTAAACAGACAAAGTGCAAATTGCAGGCACGGGCGAGGACGCTGGGAAGGGAAAATAAGGGAGAAAATATGAAAAAAGTGACCACTTTAAAAAAAAAAACAGTCTTCACTGGGCTTAAAAACTCTGCTTCAGGTTTTGCGAGATGTAGAGTTAAATATTCAACAATAACAAAGGAAAGGGCAGGAAAATAAAGTTAAATGTGGTAAGATTTTATGTTTTGTGGAAGGCGATAAAATTCTAACTTTAAGTAGACTCACATAAGTAAGTCATGGTGCATAATCACTACAGTAAGAACATATATATTATAATAAAGAGCTAATGGAGCATATTCACAAAGAAAATACTTGAATCATGTAAAAGGAGGTAAGAAAGGAGAATAAAAGTCCAAAGATGAGACAAATAGAGAACAAAGAAGATGTTAGAATTAAACCCAATTATATCAGAAATTAAACTGAACACACACAGAGTATATACTAAATAAAAGGATAGGTTTTCAGGCTGGATTTTTTTAAAAAAAGAGTAGCAAGACCTAATTATATATCTTTTTTAAAGACACACTTAAACTATAAGGACACAGTTAAACTGAAAGTAAAATAATCAAGCATGATATAGCACAGAAACCTAAACAAAAGAAACCACTGTGACCATTGAAACACCAGAGTCATTTTTTTTTAAAGATTTTATTTATTTGACAGACAGAGATCACAGAGTAGGCAGAGAAGCAGGCAGAGAAAGAGGGGGAAGCAGGCTCCCTGCGGAGCAGAGAGCCTGATGTAGTGCGGGGCTTGATTCGGAGCTTGATCCCAGGACCCTGGGATCACAACCTGAGCCGAAGGCAGACAGACGCTTTAACCCACTGAGCCACCCAAGTGCCCCCACCAGAGTCAGTTTTAGGCAAATAGTTTTATGATGGAGAAACAAGGCCATTTTATAATAGTAAAAAATGAATTCAACAGCAAGGCCCATCAATCTTAAACGTACTTAATAACACAGCTTCTGTTCTCAGACTTAAAACTCTCCACTTCTGACACTCAGAAAATTCCCTTTTCTTTTACCTAGAACACATATATTAAGCTTAGGTCTGATTTTTTCCCATTATTTCTACATTCACATATGGAGAGGAGGGGTGTTCGCTCAGTTAGCCACGCTTTTATAGTTTTACACACAGCTGGTGTTTCAAACGGTGTTGCAGGATGCTTTGTGAGTGCCCGTATTCTAGGAGGAGAGTAGGGCGGGGTGAAACAACGGGGGAATTTTACAGCTCAGTTATGCAAGAAACAGGATACAGTTTTATGGACGCTGCTAATAATTAATTACACGCATATACAGGTAGAGATTGACAGGGAGTCTATGTTTTAGGAAAGCTGGGAATGAGAATGATTCAGGTAAAAGGAAGCAGGAGACAGAGTTCTTAGTGGTGGATGGGTAAAACGAGGCACCAGCCAGAGCCACCAGGAAAGCAGAGCACAACCCTGAAGAGAGGGCTACTGAGCTAATTAAACTACCATTAATTTACCAGTTACCTTGTGACCGGGAAGATGCTTGGTCACCAGGCAGAGTTTCAAGGTAGATTACTTACAGAGAAACTAAGTGTCACCTTCGCCGGATGTACTAAATGGTTTGATTCAAACCGCACAGTGATCACTGCAAGTTACAGCTCAGCCCAACTACCCTCGTATGCACGTGGGCACTTTGGAGCATTTTGGAGCGCCCCCACAATACTGCTCATGCTCGGGTGGTCATCACCACCCTTGGACTAAAAATAACTCACACAATACAATATATTGATCATCATAAAATGCAGCTTTGATAAATCTTGACAAGCCTGGTTAAAAAAAAAAAAAAAGAACAACTGAAGTATAGAAATTGTATTCTTTTTTCTTCAAAATGAAGCCAGAAAACCTGCTATACTCTTCTGTATCTTCTGCCACCACTTAAAATGGTAGGTTTTACATCAGAAAGTAATCAGGTTACCTCTCAACTGATAAAACGTAGGCTACATCCTTACAAAATATCAACTGTGTTATTATTATCAGACCGTCTCTGGCTTTAGCCAATGTTCGAAAGCAAGATAAAAACTCCTAAAATCAGGTGCACCTGGGTGGCTCAGTTGTTACAGCGTCTGCCTTCAGCTCAGGTCATGATCTCTGGGTCCTGGGATCAAGCCCCACGTCAGGCTTCCTGCCTAGCAGGGAGTCTGCTTCTCTCTCTCTCTCTCTCTCAAATAAACTCTGCCCCTCCCCACTACTCTCTCTCTCTCTCAAATAAACAAATAAACAAAATAAAATCTTTTTAAAAAACTCCTGAAAATAAGTTTCTCTGCTGTCAATGATAGATTTGGCTAGTTAAATGAGATGCCAGTAAATACTGCTTGGAAAATGTGCCCGACTTCAGTCCATAGCGTTGAGAGGGTTATTTGGTCTTACTTATTTCATTCTTTTAAATTCATGGCCAAGTTAGCTAGAGCTCAGAGCTACTGTCCTCTCTGGGTCATATCTCTAAGAGTGATAGTATTTCCTATGTAGATGTGTAATTTTTATCAGATCTAGTAAGTCATAATTGGTGTTAAGATATAAATATCTTAGGTATTTAAAAAAGAGGGGGCTGCTGGGTAGGTCAGTCAGTGGAGGGTGCAACTCTTGATCTCAGGTCTTGATCTCAGGGTTGTGAGTTCAAGCCCCATGTTGGGCATAGAGCCTACTTAAAAAATAAAGAAACAACCAAATGCTTATGTAATAAAAAGCATGTTCCTCAAACATGTCAGATAAGCAAATGTATTCTTTGGCAAATAGTATACTTCCCTGTCAAAAACCTGTCCGGTATGAATGTCACAGTTCTCTTAAGGAATTCGCAAGACCACATGGCTCATCACTAAGTAACCATTTGTGTAAAATAAAGTTCGGCTTCTTCTGTTGGATTCGTCAGCCAGATAATGCATACTTCTACTTAGGGAAAAACAACAACAACAACACATGAACATGGTGTTGCTTCTTAGCTATGCTTATCATTTTTGATACCTACAGTCTGTACTCTTATATCTGGGGTGCGAAGATAGCTCACATGAATTCATAGAGCTCAGGCACAGAAACAAAAAGAAACATCTTTTCCAGAGCTTCATTAGTGTAGTGAAAGCAAATGCCAGATTTCAAGGGAGGGGAAGATACATAGAGGCAGCCCTGGGAAAGCAGGCTTCGTTCAGTTCTTGTCTGGGCGACACAACAGTGCCTTAAAAACATCTCTGTGGCTGCTCTTGGAGTCACGGGGCAAATGCATCACTTCCGTGCTTGCATTTTGTTATCACAAAATGTCTTGAAATGCCAGTTTAAGCTTTTTATTACATCTTGAAATCTGCCTTCAGATGCCAAGGGCACTCTTTACTCGTAAAGGTCATCGATAGTGTCCTCCGCAAATGCAATGGCCAGCCCACCCTCCCGGGCTCTAGCCCGGGGGGCTCCGTGGGACTCTGCACCCCTCCCCGCTCCGCCCGCGGTGAAGCCCCGGATCACCCGGTACGCGGCGCCGTCTGACCTCGTCCTGCCCCCTCGCGATGCCCGAGCACAGACGTCCACGGGATTCTTCCTCCTGTTACACACCCATGGTTTGGGACCCCCCCCCCCCCCATTACTGTATCAAAGTAGAATCCCTGATGCCATGGTCTTGGGAGGTGGGGGCTCCGGCCGGTGATTCGACCGTGAGGGTGGAGCCCGCAGGAAGAGTCGGGGCCCTTCTGAGAGGCGGGAGAGCTCGCTCCTCTCCGCCGCGGGAGGACCCCGCCCGGAGATGCCCACGAGCCCGGAGCGCGGCTCTCACCGACCGCCGGAATCCAGAATTGAGTAAGTTGTTGTGGTTTAAGACACCCAGTCTGTCTGTCTGTCTGTCTGTCTGTCTTCCTTCCCTCCTCTTTCTCCCCTTTCCTCTTTCTCTCTCTCACCTCTCTTTCTCTCTTCCTTCCTTTCCTTTCTTTCCTTCTTTCTTTTATTTCTTTTTTGAACAGGTGCTGTGGGTTTAGCAGCTACTGTTCCTGCTCAGTTGGGCCGCATGAACGCGGTTCCAGCTGGAGGGTCCCAGACGCCAGGAGCGGTCGGCGCAGCCCCGGGAGCCGCCGCGAGGTGGCGCTGCCGCGAAGCTGCTCCGAGGTGGGGGCGCTGGGCCGCTGGGGAGATCCCGGCGCCCCTGCCCTGGGCCACAGCTCGCGCCCTGCGACCTGCCCCCGCGCCCGTCAGCCCCGCGGCTCTGGAGGACCCGGCGCCCTCTCTGCGGCGGAGTCTCACCTCGGGGACCCGGGTAGGTGCTGTCGGCGCTGTGGGTGCTGCGGGGCGGGGGGCAGGGCGTCGCGTCAGGTAGTCGGGTGCCCTGTGTGTCCCAGGGGTGCGGGTGCGCAGTGGGGCCTGCGTGTGCCGGAGGTCGGAGGGCGCCCTGGCCTGGCGGGGGCCGCTCTCGGGAAAGGCCCCATCCGCGGGGACCCTGTGCATCTGCCAGGAACACCTGGGGTGCCTTCCTGGCGGGGAGTCCAGGATACAGGGTGGGTGTCCGGGGGAGGCACGTGTGCGGTATCCTGGTGTCCAGCATACTTGGGCGCCTTATGTGCAGTGTTACATATATGCGCACACACCCTTATAATATATACACACCGCATACAAACATCGTATTTATCAGTACACACATGTCCAAAACATAGTGATGTATTACGACGTAACTAGGTAATGTACACACATATAAAATTATATAATATATAAATGTGTATAAACACAATACAGAACTATCATTAAGTCATATATAAATTTATAACTTATAAAATTAGTGTATAATATATACATTACAGTGTATAATGTGTGTCCTGTATTATATGTACATTAGTGTATTTTATATTTAGTATCAATCTAATTAACATCCATCACCATACACATGGATATATTTATATATGCTGTCAAAATGTTATCACATATTTATGTACATATATACTTTGTACCTACAAATTGTGTACAACGTACATTTACAATTTTTTATAAAATTTTATTTTACTGAATATATTATTTTATACAAATATATTAAAATATAAATTTGATATATTTCTACCAAATTTTATTAAATAAATTGCATATAACTATAAATATTTTATATTATTTATAAATGTTTTATAATGATAGTAACATGTCATTTTATACATATTATTTATTCATTTGAATGTTATTACACATTACACATACATCATTAGACATATTCTTCATGTATGACTTACAATTTTGTGAAGGTGTTTTAGAGAAGTAACCCATGAGTTAAAGCAAGAAGATGGACCACCGTTGTCCAGCAGGTCTCTGATTAAGACTGGGGATCTCATGGGGTTTCTGTTCACCTTCTTCCCACTGGAAACCGTGGGGTATAGTGGGAAGGACCTGGGTCGGGGCAGCCTATTGGTAAGACATCTCTGCTGTGCCCTTTCAGAGACTTGTCTCGTAAAATAAGATAATCTTTCCTCGCTTGTGGCATTTCACTTGCTCTTAATGGGGTCACCTCCTGAGTCCGCTAGGTGGGTGTTCACTGCCAGGCATGGGACAGCCATTGCCGGGGCTGCTCCTCTGTGCTCTGCCTCCATCCAGTTGCTGCTCTGTGAGGAAACGCACGGTTAACCATGTAAGCCGCAAGCTGTCCGAGCAAGCATGGCACTTTTTTAAGAGGGTTTGGGTCTGTCCTGTGTTCGAAGGCCAGATTTAACTCTTCTGTAAAATGATCCAAGAGCTGGTTCTTCCCACAAGTAACACTAGCCGAGAGCCGGTGCCTGTTGGCAAAGGCCCCACCTCCTGTGGAAGCTGGGCGATGACCTGGGGGCTCACAGCGTCTACTCCCGCGGCTGTCCCCGGGATGGCCGCGCTTCGTGCAGTCGTACTCGCGGCTCCTGATCTCCGGGGAGGAAGCGCCGACCGCGGGGGCCTGCGAGGGTCCGAGTGCGTTCATGTTCGTGCGCTCAGGGCGCGCCGAGACTCGCAAGGGTTCAGATCAAGATGTCCAGTTTTCCTTTAACTTCATTCAGCAGGTGCCTCCAGGGGCTCTAACTTGGGAGAAAGCGGGAGCTTTCAGACGGCTGCGGAGAAGGAGCTCCAGGAAAGGCAAGCAGCTTGTCAGGAGGAGAGGGTACCTGGGCCGGTCAAATCTCAAAGGAAAATTTTCAGGCACCAAAATTTAATTAAGGATGTGATTAAGGCTCTGTGCTTCCTGAAGCTTCTCTGATATTTGACACACTCCCTTCCTCTCTGCTTCCCTCTGTCCCTCTCAGCTGACCTTCTGCGGATGATGTAGGCGTACTGTCAGGGGGTTCGTCGTTTGGAAGGGGCCCCAAGAGACCGTGCCTTCAGGCTCCTTTTAGGCTGGCGTGGAAAGGCCCACCAGGAACGCTGTGTTGGCCTGGGCCCACAGCCTGGGTGCTCCGGTGACCCAGCATGTGGGGAGGGCTTCGGGACGAGCTCCTCCTACCTAGCTGCTCTCCCTGGAATTCTCCCTCCGTACTCCTGCGGTCTTTGGCCAACTTACTTGCGCATGGTCAGCCATAACGTACCAGTGCCAACCGGTGATGAGAGAGGATGGTGCCCTCTGATGGGTTTGCAGCAGGCGGTTCCGCGCGGCCCACAGTAGTGGGGGAGATTTGTGGGGCCTGTCGTCTCCCAGAAGAAACCACAGGACAGAGTGCAGATTGCATGTGAGGGTGGTGGCAGGAGGGGGCAGGCAGGCACGGTGTTGGAACTGTTCCCCCAAGAATGGGGCTGCCGATCCGGCTCCAGCTCTGGCTCCCCTGGGGCCCCTTCTTACCATCGCCTCGGTCTGGGTGGTGGCCGCCCAGTCCGAGAGGGCTGCTGGAAGGAAAGGAGGCAGGAAGGGGGTAGACTACGGAATCTTTTCCCTGAAGGTAAGTTTGCTCTGGTAACTTACTTCCCAGCCTTACAGCCCTCTAGTCAGATGTAGCCTGATTTAGTGAAACGCTTCCTCAGCGCTGTTGCGTTTTTTATGCTCTCTCGAGTCTTCACATTACACCAAACAATTGGTACGTGTCTTTGTGCGTGTACCTTTATGTCTATTTTTATCTTTTCCTTGGAATAATAACTTTATTATGAATTTCAAAACCCCTTCTAGTGTACTGCCTAGATGAAATTGAGAAAAGCATTTAAGTACCTTAAGACATAGTCTCCTCCTTTCTCAAGAGAGTTATGTCTAATTCATGGGGTTGTTTCAAGGATTAAAGGAGACAGTGTAAGTAAGACACATTGCATAGTGCCTGATGTATAGGAAGAGAGAATATTTAGCTCTTTGTAGTAGAGTATGTGTGATGTCAATTATGAGTGCTCTTTTGGCAAAATGGAAGCAATTTATACTTCTAGCAGTGGTGGGCTTTTTTGTTGCTGTTTGTTTGTTTGTTTGTTTGTTTGTTTTTGCTATTTCCATTGGAAGGGACCTAATCAGAGTGCTTCATATTACATGTGTCCTTTGTCATTGAAGAAAACCATTAAGGGAGGTCCTCACCATGCTTCCGTGAATGTCTCATTGGCCACACTCACTGGTGACATTCCACGCCTAAACCCGTGGGACAGGGAATGGGGCCATTGTGATAACCTATTGGAGTCCCTCCTGTCTGTCTCTTCTTGTGCAGATGAGGTCTACGTTCTGGGATGTCTGTGTGGGGGGACACACAATTGCCTGGGAAGTGGTTGGGGGTGGGCGCTGCAGTGGTTGAATTTATAAGCCAGGAGGGCTGTTTTGCAGTTGTTTTGGGGGTCCAGAGGAGAAAGAAAATGAGGTAGTTCCAGCAGAAGTAGTAAGTGAAGAATCCCAAGAGCACGTGAGCATGGAGCTCACACTCGGGACGGGCCGCAAGGGAAGGAAAAGCCGAGGTCGGACATCCGGCTCGATGAGTGCGATGGTCATGGTGGTGTGCCGCGGTATGAAGGGGAAACCTTTTGGGGAGAAGGGGACTAGCTTCATTTGGGCCATATAAGACCTGAATGGTCTCTTGGACGTCCAGATAGGACAGTCACCCTGATCCTTGAGGATGCTTCTCAAGACCCCCCGTGTGTGCCTGGAACCGTGGATGGAACAGAACCGTGTCTAGATACATTGTTCCGTCCTCTGCGCGCCCGCCCGTGGGAAGTGTTAGCGCGTGAGTTAGGCGCAGTGAGAGATGAACAACCACTAGTAATAAAACAGGACAGTTCTAACAGTGCACTGTAACAAAGCCACACGGATATGTCTCCCTCCGTCACGGTATCTTACTGCCCCCCACCCCGCCTTCCTCCTGTGCTGGGGTGAGAGGATTAAACGCCTGCCTGGTGAGCTGCGTGAGAAGGGGACATGCGTGTCCTGATGCAGACTTGGGGCTGTGGTGGCTCCTGACGTTGTGTCAGAGGAGGATCAACTGCTTCCAGACCAGACCACAGGCCGCCCGGTACCTGAGTCCGGATGGGGAAGGGGACAGCTATATGCAGGACGAGACTGTCCACAAAAGCCAATGGCTCAGAGGGACATCTGAGCTTTGGAAGTTGGATGTTCGATAGGCACTGGGTGCAGAAAGTAGCCGAGAGCACCAAGTGCAAGTTTAGTAAAGCGTTGGCAGGGAAGGAGTTAATATGATGATATAAATTGTGGCAATACAGATAAAATGGAGGACTTTTTTTTTTTTAAGAAGTCCAAACATCTTTAGAGATTTGATAGAGTAAGTTGGTTAAAAATTGTGTATCCATCCCAAAATGTTCGTAATTCTACCTTTCTATAAAACACTAGGTTTTACTCTTTCTGTCATTCTGTTTTCCTGCATGGCGCTGGTCATGGTCTTGGAGCAGGGAGTGTCCTATTTCATCTCCTTTTTTGCAACTACTTTCTTTCACTCAAGTTTTCATTTATTTTAACTAAATAATAACATACTTTGGAGCCTTCTTGTTGTTTCCAGAACATGCCAGCCTTAGCCAGTCTTAGAGATTTCAAATCCGCCTCTGATTTAGACACTCGTCCTCTGGATATTTGCATGGTTAATTCTCTTCTCGCCTTCAAGTCCTTGACCAATCAGGCCCTCTCCTGATTACTTTTTTATTTTTATTTTTATTTTTTTTACAGAGAGACAGAGATCACAAGTAGGCAGAGAGGCAGGCAGAGAGAGAGGGGGGAAGCAGGCTCCCTGCTGAGCAGAGAGCCCGATGCAGTACTCGATCCCAGGACCCCAGGATCATGACCTGAGCTGAAGGCAGAGGCTTTAACCCACTGAGCCACCCAGGCGCCCCTCCTGATTACCTTTTAAAACTGCAACCCTGTTGTGCCTGCGTGGCCCAGTTGGTTCGGTGTCCACCCCTTGATTTCGGCCCAGGTTGCCATCTCAGGGTTGTGAGATGGAGCCCAGCCTCGGGCTCCTCGCTCAGGGTGGAGTCTGCTTGAGATTTTCTCTCCCCTCTCCCTCTGTCCCTTTTTTCTCTCTCTCAAAATAAAGAAATAAAATCTTAAAAACAAACAAACAAACTGCAGCCCTGCCCATGATTTCCAAATAACTTTTACCCAACTATGGTATTTTCTTTTTCCCAAAAACATGCATCACTTTGTATCCAAGGGGCACATTTACTTCCATTATTCTTCTCATTTCCAATCTCATCCTCCTACATTATGAGCTCCACAAAGGCCGGGAATTAGTCTGTTTTACTAACTTGTGTGTCTCAAGGACTGTCCACCCTCTCTGACACATATCGGACACTGAATAAATAATTTCCATGAATGAATTAACAAAATAGGGGCCGATGTGCCACATATCACCTAGAACCAAAGTGGCTTATAGGAAGCATTTGTCCAAAGCCCCAGAACCAAGCACTGGTGGAAATCGTTTACAAGACTGTCTGGTGGAAAGAGACTTGTGGTCTGAGAGCGTGTTCGATGGTACTAAGGAATGACCATCAAGTGTTTCAGTATGATAGCAGAATTGCAGTGGTGTTTCATCAAAGAGTTCTTGGCTTTTAGAAATATATACTGAAATTTTTATCCGTAATATCATCTCCAGGATCGGCTTCGCAGTGATTACGATGGGGACAGGTCGTAGGTAGAATCGTTGCAGAGGCCAGCGCGGCCCACGGTGGCTCACTGGACAGGCTTCACTCGGGGATGGATACGTGGGACTTCAAGGTCCTGTTCCCTCTGCCTCTGTAGCTGTTGGAAGCTTTTCAAAATGAAAAAAGGTGATAAAAGACTGTAGGTATTAAAATAAATCGCCTACCTTCTGGTAGGATGAATGAAAGGGGTGTTCTTAAGGATGTAAAGTTTATAGTCTATTTTTGACTGTTCAGAAACTTCATACATCACCATGACCATGAACACGGCTCCTTTTTATTCTGTGTTTACAGAATGCAAATCAACAGAGTTCTCCTTGGTACGGAGCTGAGCCAGAAAAACTACACAGAACAGCAAAGGAAAACCGTACCTCATGCGAGACACGCTGATTTTTTTAATTTCACCTAGTGAATTGACCCTGGGGAGAAACCCTGTCTAAGTATTTAACTTTTGCACTTAAAATTGTTTACATAGGAAAAAAATAAATAAACACTTCATTTACATTTTGTAATGCAGTGACTTCCCACTGGATTCCGCTCCAGCCAGGATCTACGGTATACAGATGTTCAGGCTGTGCGTGTGGTGTTGCAGGACACCATTTCTTTCTTTCTTCCTTCCTTTCTTTCTTTCTTTCCTTTTTTTAAATATTTTATTTAAAATATTTATTTATTTGACAGAGAAAGAGACAGCAAGAGAGGGCACACCAGCAGGGGGAGTGGGAGAGGGAGAAGCAGACTTCCCACAGAGCAGGGAGCCCGATGCAGAGCTTGGTCCCAGGACTCTGGGATCATGACTGGAGCAGAAGGCAGACACTTAAGGACTGAGCCACCCGACGCGCCCCTACAGGACACCTGAGCAGCTTTGAGGAAGCCAGAGAAAGAGGCTTCACAAACCTTTACGTGCTGCTACCAGCCCAGCCTTGCTTTTCCCTAAAAACGTCCTGCTTGCTAGAACCTAATGAGTATGTTTGCCACATTGCAATGGCTTTTCATAGGTATCTATGCACAAAATTGAGACGGGCATGTCAGCACAGATCTTTCTGTCTCAGAAAGCTGGGGAGGTATTCTTTGATTTCATCAAAAACAATTAACCTCTAATTATATTATATACTTGCAATTCTTTCCTCCAAAGCTCGCAGTTTAGATAAATATTTATAATATTTAATATTAATATTTTCCAAAAGAATTACATGGCTCCTTTTGGTGGGTTCTTATATTACATTAAATATTCAAATATTTTTAGAAAACAGATAATAAAGTTACCTTGATTTATAATCAGAGGGACTTGGTCTTCCACCCCACGGAAGGGCGGAAGAAAATGAAGGCGTCACGGGGAATCCACAGTCTCCTCGTGCAGGGAAGACTGAGAGCCCAACATCTCCACAGGAAGATGGAAAGTCAGTTAGATCTGGATGTTGGATCGGGTTCTTATCTGGAGTTTGTGCAATGTTCTGGCTGTGTGTTATGTGGTGTCTCGTTATGACGAACCCAGGCAAGAATCCGTGACTGTTACCCACAGTATTGTCTTCATGCTGTCACAGTTTGGACCCCCATACCCCCATTTCTTAGGATTCTCTTGCTGTACAATCTGCATCGTTTCTAGTATTGTATTTCTTCACCGGCTTTCGTCTTTAGGCACGATCTTTATCATCTTAGGGTCTTGGTTTCTTTACTATAAAGTAACATTGAGAAGCATCATGTCTTCAAGAGATTTATTTTATATGATAACACCTGAACTGCCACCATTCACTTGCTCAAAAGGAAACGATAGTAAGGATTCTAATTATACTGTGTAATGGTACTTTCTACATGGGTGATATCATGAAACATTATACTTGCGTTGTGTTGAATGGAAGTTCTGTCTAGATTTGTATGTATTCTTTCCCAAATCTCTAACAAGGCAACAAAACTGGTTATCAGTCAAGACTTCACTGAACATAAATGGGCATTATTCATGATTGGGAACACGAGTTTTTAAAAAATAGTTTCATTACAAATGACAAAGCTACCTGAAGAATCTGTATTAAAAATCTTTTATCATGAAAAAAAATACAGTTCTTGGAATGAACCCCAAGTACATTAATGGGAAGATACAACTTTCACATAAATTTACAATTATACCCCTAAATCTTATCTAGAATTGACATTCTACCTTCCTCACTTTACTCTGCTGAATGAGCAACAAATTATTGCATCCCATAAGGACGGTACTAGGAAAACAGAAGCTCACCCACTCGTAGTAGTTGGGCATGCTCCATGAGATCCTTTCTGACTTACAGAGTCAGATGCTCTTTTCTTGCCCGTTCACTGGCAATGCAAGAACCCATGGAAAGGAACCATGTAATTCTTTTGGAAAATATTAAACTAGTAAGTGTCCATTTATGCCTGAGTCCTGATTTCCACAAATGTGAGCTAACAGCCCACTGATTTGCTCACATTTAATGGCATAACTACACAGTCCACGGGACATCTGCTGTGGAAATGAGGTTATTTAAAGCAAGCAGAGGGAATACACGTATGCCCAGGGTCAGAGCCTGAAGATCGCTCCCTAAGGAGAGCTTGGAGAGTCACCACGGCATTTTGGCAGAGGAGAAATGACAGTTGGGTGAAATCCAAGGAGGAAGTGCCAGATGATTAGAGGATGGTCACATTTAGCAAAAATGCCCTGACCTTTATTTGCAATTCATGACATTACTACCATGTCTAGAGATGGACACCAGGCAACCCTATTATCATAGAGAAAGACAGGCAGTGCATGATAAATGAGACCCCAGATCTAGGGGGAGAATGCTTCAGAAGTGGGTTTCAGTATGGTTGGCAGGGAGCTGTTCTGTTGAGCAGAGGTATTTCCTGGAATATCCCTGGATGTGGATTAGAGATAGGTTGCCAGATTTGGCAAATAAAAAGGACACTCGATTAAATTTGAATTTCAGATATGATGAATAATTTTTCATTAAAGTGTATGCCAGATACTGCACATTCTTTTTTCTTAAAGATTTTATTTATTTGACACAGAAAGAGAGATGGATTACAAACAGGGGGAGGGGCAGAGGGAGAGTGAGAAGCTTAGCAGGGAGCCTGATGCAGGGCTCAATCCCAGGACCCCGAGATCATGACGTGAGCTGAAGGCAGACGCTTAACCAACTGACGCACCGAGGTGCTCCAATATTGCACATTCTTATACTAAAACTTGTTCATTGTGTATCTGAAATTTATATTTAACTAGACATCCTATATTTCATCTGCTAACCCTAATCAGAAATGGATATTCACTGAAGGGCTCGGACAAGCTGGGTTGTCACCTCAGTGTATCCGAGCTTCTCAGTTAATATTTGTGTTGGTTTTCTATTGCTCCCACAACAGTTTGCCACAAATGTAGTGGCTTACAGCAACATGAATTTATTATCTAAGAGTTCTACATGTTAGAAGTCCAACTTAAGTCCTACTGGCTCCAATCGAGTCATCAACAGGGCTGTGTTTCTTCAGGAGGCTCTGGGGAATAACCACTTCCTCACCTTTTCTACTTTCTAGAGGTCACTTTAAAACTTATTCACTCCCCTATTATACTTTTTTTATGATGTAAGTTTGGTGATAAGTTTCCTTGGCATATAATCTCCCTTAAATTACAACTTTTAATGATAATAATTATTGCAATTATTAGATACTTACTAGGAGCCACATTATGTTCTAAGCTTTATAGGTACTCAACATGCAAAACCTATTGAAATAGGTATTGTTCATATTTTATTGAAGAGGAAACAGACTTTTATGTAACTGCATGATTTCACAACCACTTGATTTAAAAGGCTTAGTCGAAATTTGAAAGGAGCCCTAAGGCCTGAATGCATTGCTCTTAATAATGACATAATATATGCCTCCAAAATGTATTACTATGCTTTATTTATGTAGTTATAATTTGCTAGTTTGCTGTTATACTGTTAATGATGATACTAATGGTTGCATTTTATTCTTTCCCACTTGGTTGCCAGGTGAAGATTTGAGAAATGTTCTTTGGCATAGAACTCCTGCCTTCTTATACCTGCTCCATGCTTCATGAATGCACAGCTGGTAAGTCCTCCTATTTTATAGTCTGACAACACCCACCACAATAGGAGATTAATGGAATGCTAATGAAGATATATTAATTAATGAGTTAGAGATCAAAGGCCTTCTTGTTAACTACACGTGTCATTAGTGCACCCAATCACCCTGGACCACCGCGTCTTTTATAAAGTGAGGGTGTAAGTCAGAGCTCTGGTGACAGGCAGAATAGTGGACCCCAAAGCTATCCCCCCAAGCCGTACTCTCTGGGAGTTGCAAATACATTAGGTTAAAAGGAAAGAAGTAGTTTCAGATGCGAGCCGAGCGCATGCGCATGTGTGGAGGAGGAAGGTGCAGCCTGAGTCCCGCGTGTGCGCGTTCGCAGCTCATTAGATGACCATAAAGTAGGGAGATTATCCTAGGTTATCCAGATGGGGGCGATGTAATGACAAGGGTTCTTTTAAGTGGGAAATGGAATGGAAGCAGAGGAGTCAGGGAGATGTGACTATGGAGGAAAATCAGAAAGTCGCAATGTAAGAAGGACTCGATCTTCCATTGCTGGCTACAGAGCTGTAAGAAGGGAGCCACAGACCAGTGATGCTGGCGGTGTTTGAAGCTGGAGATGGCAAGGACACAAATTGTCCCCTTGACCCTCCCGAAGCAACGTAGCCCTTGATTTTAGCCCAGTGAGACCCATGGTGGACTACTAACCTATAGAAATCTAAGGTTTAAACTGTGTTCATGGTAATGTAGTATAGCACCATGATGAAACGAATATAGCTTGTAAATCATAACCTTGAATTCTAACCATGATTACGTTCTTTGCCTTCGGAATCTGGTCACAGAGCCATACGTGCTCACCATACTTTCTGAATGGAGTTCAGGGAGACTATGTACTTGAAGAAGCACAAACTTACTATAATACTAGATACATAACTTCAAGTGGGCCCCTTTTTTGCTGATGAGGATGTTGTTACATCTTTTTTTCTTTTTTTAAGCCTTGTTTGAAAAACAGAACCAAATACGGTTAATAAAACTGAAAATTATAGGCTTTGAAAAAATTAGAGGACATCTGTTTCTATTTTGATCAATATTGTGTACTGAATAGTCTGAAAAACCTTCTTCTGAAACCCTTAGAATCCTTTTTTATTGATTATGTGATTAATTGTCTTCATTTCCTTCACGTAATTTCCGAGTTTTAATTTTGTGATTTAACTTTCCCTTTAAGTGTAATTTATTGGACTTTGTTTTGATATAGTGTAGGTGGTTAGGTAGTTGTTTCAGTATCATCCATTGAATAATTTCTTAACTGATTTCAAAATACACCTTTAACTTAGTATACAATTTACCTATTATTTTGACCATTTTTGAATTTTTAAAATTCTATTACTTTGTTATCTCTTTATGTTCTAACACAAATTCCATGCATTCTAATTATTTTGGTTTTAAAATGTATCAAATTCGTTGTTAAATGGTACAGTTTTACTCAATTCAGTTTGAGTGAAGCAAGTAGTAATCAGCAGATCAACAGTAAAGTTGCAAAGTAAAGATACAAAATCAAAATATAAAGAAAAGGTACAACATCAAAATACAAACATCATTTGCATTTCTGCACACTAACAGTGAGCTATCTGAAAGGGAAATTGAGAAAACAATCCCATTTACGGTAGCATGGGAAAGAACGAGATACCTAGTCATAAATTTAACCAAGAAGGTGAAAAACCGTGTGCTGAGAACTAGGAGACATCAGTGAAAGAAAGTAAAGACACAAGTTAATGCGGAGATGCTCCGCGGTCCCGGACTGTTGATGTGTTCGCGCCACCGAGGACAGCTGTGGATCAGTGCAGTCTGGATCCAGATGTCAGTGGGATTTCTCGCAGAAACAGAAAAGACAACCTTAAAATTTGTGTGGAGCCGTGAAAAACTCATGTTTCTAAGAGGCACCCGAGGGATGCTGGCGGGGCTGGTCCAGGGACCACAGCCCGGCGGCGCGTGCCGGAGGCGAGCGAGCCGAGCGCATGCGCATGTCTGGAGGAGGAAGGTGCGGCCTGAGTCCCGCGCGTGCGCGTTCGCAGCTGAGCGTCCGCGGACTCGCAGACCCGCAGACCCAGCGGCAAGAGTGACTTGTGTGTGTGTGTGGGGGGAGCTGAGAAGCCCTGCGGGACACTCCTCTGTGCCAGACCAAACACACAGCTAAGTTTGAATTGCGGGTAGACAATGAATAACTGTTTAGCGTAACTGTGTCCTAAACACTGTCTGCGACCCAGGTGGCCTGGCACATGCCGAGTATCATTTTCACGCTCCGGATTCTTACTGCGCGTCTGCCGCCCTCTGCAGCGGGGCACCTGCGCTTCCCCGGGGCTCCCCTCCGTCGCCCGCCCCAGCCCAGCCGCCGCCCGGAGGTGCCACGCGGGGCGCTCGGCTTGGGCGCGGGGCACGCCGGGGGCGTCCCTGGAAACCTGATCGGTTCGCTCCGAACAGGCCCTGGACCTGTAAGGCCGGGCTGACGGATGCTGTCGCCTGCGGGCACCGTGACCCCAGCTTTCGGCTCTTCCCGGAGCACCTCAGCGACTCTGGGGAAGAAGAGCCAGGACTCGGGTCGGGGTGGGACGGTGAGGGGCGCGGGGAAGGTCACTGAGAGCGGAAGCTGCAGACTTTGAAGGGTTAGTGAAGAGGGACGGCCATGAAGGAAGACCGTGACCCCCTTCAGAGGATGACCCCGTGTCAGCCCTTGGCCATGTGACATCGTGCGTCGGGTCCCCCCTAGGCCCCGTTCCCACTGGAACAGGATGAAAGCCAGTTCCCCGGTTAGCACTGGTTGGTTTTCACCGCAGCTGGGTCCTGGCCCCGTCTTTCAGGACTGTTGCTCTTTATCTTAATTGCTCTAAACAAGCCCCGCTTGGTGTCAGTGCCCTGGACATAGAGAGGAGTCCTGTCGCTTTTCGGCCTTTCTAAAGTGGGATCAGAAGTGTCTGCGCCTCTGCGGAGATTTCCAGCTCACCTGTTTCCACGCTGCCCTCCAGACCACTCTGATCCCATTCACGAGATCACTGAGTCCTAAATCCTATGCCCAGCGATTTTGGAAAGCATGTTAAACCTTTTTATTTTTAGTTTAATGCTCTCCCCACCTGCCCGTAGTCCCCCACCCGACAATGCAGACGGCTCAGTTAACCCTGAATTCCTCGGGCGCCGTGGCTGTGGGATCTGCGGCTCCTTCAAGGTTTGGATGGATTATATTTCGTTTTAAAAATCAAGCAATTTCAAGGGAAGTTTCTACATTTGGGGCATTCAGGGACATGCCTTGGAACAAGAAAAGAAATCCTGATATACTTAAAAAAAAAAAAAAAAAAGCCACAAAACCCTGAGATGTGGTTCTCTGTTGATCTTTCTCAGAGGTGGTGGTTTATTTAAGGGAGTGAGGCATCTGGGGAAACCAAACAGCCCATACAGGACTGTCCCCCCCGGAGTTTACGGTTCCAAGTGAAATGTTGAGGCCAGTGCAATTCAGTTCTACCTCGTCTCCCCATTCTCTTGATGTTTGGGCAGAGGTCTTCTGGCACAAGCTGTGAGAAAAAGAGCTCATTGGGTGCCTAGAAAACTTCAGATACACACTGCTGTGTGCTCAGAAGCCTGTGGAGATCGGGAAGCCAAGAGTCGCGTCTGGGTTTTCCTTTGTGAGCCGTGGCTGCTTTCCCTGATCTTTCCTGGCCTGGGAAGCCAATGGCATTTCCCTCTGCTCCTGAGTTGGGGGGAGGGGTTACGGTCTTCAGGGAATTGGACTGGAAGGCCCGCATTGCTCCTTCGCTCTGCAGGTGAGGACACTTACTCTGCACTTCAGTTTTCTCGTCTGTGAAATGAGTGTAGTCTACACCACATATAATCTTCAGAAGGAAAAAAGAAAAAGTCAAATCATAGAAGCACTTCGGTTTTTAGTTTGTTAGTTTTTATTATGTTAGTCACCATACAGTATATCATTAGTTTTTGATGTCGTGTTCCATGATTCATTGTTTGTGTATAACACCCAGTGCTCCATGCAATCCGTGCCCTCCTTAATACCCATCACTGGGCCAACCCATCCCCCCACCGCCTCCCCTCTGAAAACCTCAGATTGTTTCCCAGAGTCCATAGTCTCTCATGGTTCATCTCCACCTTTGATTCCCCCCCCCCCACACACACACACATCATTTTTTCCTTCCTTCTCCTAATGTCCTCCATGCTATTCCTTATGCTCCACAAACCATATGATAATTGACTTTCTCTGCTTAACTTATATCACTTAGCATAATTCCCTCCAGTTCCAGCCATGTTGATGGAAAAGTTGGGTATTCATACTTTCTGATGGAGGCATAATTCTCCACTGTATGTATGGACCACATATTCATTATCCATTCATCCATTGAAGGGCTTCTCGGCCCTTTCCACAGTTTGGTGACTGTGGACATGGCTGCTATGGACATTGGGGCACAGATGGCCCTTCTTTTCACTACATCTGTATCTTTGGGGTAAATACACAGGAGTGCAATTGCTGGGCCATGGGCAGCTCTATTTTTAATTTTTGAGGAAACTCCAGACTGTTCTCCAAAGTGACTGTACTAATTTGCATTCCCACCAACAGTGTAAGAAGGTTCCCCTTTCTCCACAATCTTTCCAACATTTGTTGTTTCTTGCCTTGTCAATTTTTGCTATTCTAGCTGGTGTGAGGTGGTATCTCAATGTGGTTTTGATCTGAATTTCCCCGATGGCTAATGATGATGAGCATTTTTTCATGTGTCTGTTAACCATGTATATGTCTTCATTGGAGAAGTGTCTGTTCATGTCTTCTACCCATTTTTTAACTTGAAATCTGTTTTTTGGGTGTTGAGTTTGAGAAGTCCTTTATAGATCTTAGATATCAACCCTTTGTATGTGGTGTCATTTGCGAATATCTTCTCCCATTCTGTGGGTTGCCTCTTTTGTTTTTTTCTTTTCTTTTCTTTTCTTTTTAAAGATTTTATTTATTTATTTGACAGAGAGAAATCACAAGTAGACGGAGAGGCAGGCAGAGAGAGAGGAAGGGAAGCAGGCTCCCTGCTGAGCAGAGAGCCTGACGTGGGACTCGATCCCAGGATCCTGAGATCATGACCTGAGCCGAAGGCAGCGGCTTAACCCACTGAGCCACCCAGGTGCCCTGCCTCTTTGTTTTGTTGACTGTTTCTTTTGCTGTGCAGAAGATTTTGTTTGATCTTTATGAAGTCCCAAAATTTCATTTCCCTTTTATTTGCCTTGCCTTTGGAGACATGTCTTGAAAGAAGTTGCTGTGGCCGATGTTAAAGAGGTTATTGTCTATGTTCTCCTCCAGGATTTTGATGAATTCCTGTCTCACATTGAAGTCTTTCACCTACTTTGAGTTTATCTTTGTGTATGGTGTAAAAGAATGGTCAAGTTTCATTCTTCTGTATATTGCTGTCCAATTTTTCTAGTATCATTTGTTGAAGAGACTCTTTTTTCCATTAGATATCTTTCCCAGATTTGCCAAAGATTATTTGATGAGAGAATTGAGGATCCACATCTGGGCTCTCTACTCTGTTCTACTGGTCTATGTGTCTGTTTTTGTGCCAGTACCATGCTATCTTGGTGATCACAGCTTTGTGATATAGCTTGAAATCAGGCAATGAGATGCCCCTAGTTTTGTTTTTCTTTTTCAACATTTCCTTAGCAATCCAGGGTCTTTTCTGGTTCCATACAAATTTTAGGATTGTTTGATCCAACACTCTGAAAAATGCCAATGGTATTTTGATTGGGATGGTGTTGAAAGCATAGGTTACTCTGGGCAGTACAGACATTTTTATTCTGTACAGACAAACATTGTCTACAGACAATGTTTATTCTTCCGATCCATGAGCATGGGATGCTTTTCCATCTTTTTGTGTCTTCTTCCATTTCTTTCATAAGTGTTCTGTAGTTTCTAGTTATAGATCCTTTACCTCTTGGGTTAGGTTTATTCCAAGGTATCTTATGCTTTTGGTGCTATTGTAAATGGAGTCGATTCCCTAATTTCTCTTTCTTCTGTCTCAATGTTAGTGTATAGGAAAGCAGCTGATTTCTGTGCATTGATTTTGTATCCTTCCACATTACTGAATTGCTGTATGTCAAAGGAAGCCCTTTGAACACTGCCTTCTACTCAGTGGGTTTTCTATCATGGTTTGCTAGAATTAGTCATCTCATCCTTTGTTTATTATTTTTTTTTCTCCCTAATCTGTTTACTCCACCAATGACTATAGGTGATTTTCAGTAAATTCACAGATGTGATGGACTGAGAGACAATTTAGGTAGAAATGGGGTGAGGGGTTTTTTCCAGTTGGGGCCTGGGAAGAGCTCATGTGATTTTAACTAGAAGCATTCTCAGGAGAATGAACCTGGATCCAGTAAGCATGGGAAGAGCAGCAAGATTCTCTTCAACCCCTCAAATCCATCTGTCTGAAAAATACAATAAGTATTTTTGAAACTTCCCATTTCTTTTTGAGTATTTGATGTAAGAAAATGATGGCCTTGAATAAGCTCTAAATAATGTGTTGTGAGGTAAAATTACTTTCATCCAGGCTTCATGAGAAGCTCATGAGGTCGTGGGAGAAATCTTTTTTTTTTTTTTTTTTTTTTTAGAGATTTTATTTAATTGAGAGAGAGAGCGAGCAAGCGTGTGCACAAGTAGGGGGAGGGACAGACAGAGAGGGAGAAGCAGGCTCCCCGCTGAGCAGAAGCCAGATGCAGGGCTTGTCCTAGGACCTGGGATCACAACCTGAGCCAAAGGCAGATGCTTAACCACATTGAGATACCCAGGTGCCCCGTTGTTTTTGAATCTGGACCAAAGAACTATGACTTAAAGATGATTCTTTGGGCTGCTTCGCATATAGGGACATTGTGCACGTGGCTTCCAGTAACAGAATCTTGAGGCTATAGGAAGTACTGGAGATGTCAGTTACCATGTTTATTGATATTAAATGATATACATGATTGGAATTTAAAATACCCATTCCTAATTTATTTTCATTATTTTACTTTGAATGGTCAGTTTGGAATCACCTTAAATGTTAGTTTTCTGGGAAAAGGAAACTGGAACTGTCTTCATCAGTCTTCTGCTTCACTTTTCCAGTTGCATTAGCATGCCGCTGGCTCCTGTATTTTCAATATTATGATAGATTTCTTTTCTGTAATGCTGTGCCTCCTGTGAAAGCAGCCACAACTTTTAGCTGTCTTGGAAACTCAAAATTGTTGAGAGTGGGAAAAGTGTCATAGCCACACAATGTCTTTGTTCCTTCTCGAGTGCAGGTGCTGTGACCATCTTGAGTTCCACGGAGCCCGCAGGAATAAGGAGCAGTCCGCTTTGCTGAGCTCAGCTGTGCAAATGGGATGCTTCAATCCCATAGTCTGATCTCCCCTGTTCTGCCTCTGATACAATTTCTCAGACTGTGTGTCAACTCTGAGTGTCATAAGCATAAGAATTTTAGCGAATACACTATCTTCTGTGGCAATGGTGTCATATTTACAAGGTTTTTTAAAATTTTAGATTTTTCTTGAAAAGTTAGTAAAATGACAGAGTTTTAATTAAATTCAAAAGAACAGATTGATTTGAATTATTCAAATCGAAGAGGGCCTACATTAGCCAGATTTGTTCTTTATTGAATCCTTATTTTGTTTTGAGTGCATTTGATTTGAAGGGAAAGAAAGGGATGATAAAAACTGGGTAGAAATGAAGTATTCATTTCAAAATGCCATTTCTAGAGATGGGTCTAAGAGCCAACTTGTCTTTTCAACCTTTGACATGTATCTCTAGTCACCCCAGCACAGAACTAGTACTCAGTATGATAGATGCGAAGTTCCTCAGGTATCAGGAGTATCTTCACAATTATGCATGGTCACGGTTTTAACAAAGCATTTACACTCATGAGAAAAACAATCCCAGAATGTTCTAGATCATTTATTATTAAAATGTTAGTATCTGATAGTTTGTTATGTCAGAAAATGTCAGTGTAACTGAATTCAATCAAACTTGACTTAAACGAAAGAAGATTGGGCATTCAGTCAAAATGCCAAAATTCAACTTATCAATATCCTCGATTAACAAAGAAAATAGGACATCAATATCTAGATATATTTTATAGTTATATATAAATTATAATACCATGGCGGACATTTTTAATCCTACATTTGCCATGCGTTGGCTTTATTAAATATATACAAACCAGCTGTTCCCAAATCATATTACATGCAGAAGCGGTGTAACCGGTTGAATAGCATCTTTCCGAAATCCATATGTGCGGGTGCTTACCCCCAGTACTTCGGAAGGTGATTTGATTTAGAAATAGGATCTCTACTGCTGGACTTAGCTAATAAGCAGTCACACTGGGGTAGGGCGGTACCCTCCTCCAGTGTGACTGGATAGAGAGAGGACGTTTGGACACACACACACACACACACGCCCACCCCGTAACAGGAAGGCAGAGATGGGCTAATGCTGCCACAAACAAGAACACCAGAGATGCCAGCAAATTCTAGGAGTATGTTCTCCCTCGTGGCCCCTTCTTGGAACCCCTTCCCTGCAGGTTCTGTGAAGTCACACCCCTATGTACATGTGTATGTGTGTATATACACATATACGTATACTTACATACAAATATGTGAACATTTGTACACACGCATAAAGTAGTACTTATATTTATCTTAAAAGCTAAGTTGGTCATTAATCATCTTTCTCTCCCACAAGAATGTAAGAAAGTCCTATGTAAGTAGAAAATTGTTATTTTTTCTGCTAGATTTTTAAAAATCTATTTTAAACCTGGGAGCTTTAAGAATTTTTTTTTTACATTTTCAGGTGGCTATAAGTCAAACAAATGAGCAAACAAAAACCAAAGCTATACAAAGACTGTATGTGGCTGGCAAATCCTAAAATATTTACTGTTTGATCTTTAACAGAAACAATATTCCAAATGTGGCACCTATTAAGCATTCAATAATAATTATTATAATAATAACTGTATTATAAATACAACTGTATTATACATACAACTGTATTATAAATACAAAAATATATCGACAACTTTGAGAAATCCTGAACTTAATTCACTTTGAATCTTTTAATAGCCTGATTTTTTAAAACTTAAATTCAGTTAGCCAGCATATAATTAGTTTCAGATGTTGAGTTCAGTAATTCATCAGTTGCATTTCAGCACCCAGTATCACATCACGTGCCCTCCTTAATGCCCATCACCGGGTTACCACATCCCCTCACCTACCTCCCCTCCAGTAACCCTCAGTTGGTTTCCTAGAGTTAAAAGTCTCTCATGGTTTTCTCCCTCACTGATTACTTCCCATTCAGTTTCCCCTCCCTTCCCCCATGATTCCTGGGCTGTCTCCTCTTCTTCTTCTTTTTTTTTTTTTTTAAGATTTTTTTTTTTTTTCAGAAGGGGGGGGGGAGAGAGCGAGCACAGGCAGACAGAATGGCAGGCAGAGGCAGAGGGAGAAGCAGGCTCCCTGCTGAGCAAGAAGCCCGATGTGGGACTCGATCCCAGGACGCTGGGATCATGACCTGAGCCGAAGGCAGCTGCTTAACCAACTGAGCCACCCAGGCGTCCCCCCTGGGCTGTTTCTTATATCGTACATATGAGTGAAACCATATGATAATTGTCATTCTCTGATTGCTTTATTTCACTCAGCATAGTATCCTCCAGTTCCATCCACATAAATGTAAATGGTAAGATTCCATCCTTTCTGATGACTGAGTAATATTCCATTATATGTCTGTGTGTGTGTGTGTGTGTGTGTGTGTGTGTGTGTGTATGGCTGCACCAGCTTGCATTCCCACCAACAATGTAAGAGGGGTTTCCCCTTTCTCTGCACCCTCACCAACATTTGTTGTTTCCTGACTTGTTAATTTTAGCCATTCTGAACTGGTGTGAGTTGGTATCTCACTGTGGTTTTAATTTGTATTTCCTTGATGCCAAGTGATGTGGAGCTCTTCTTCATGTGTCTGTTGGCCATCTGGATGTCTTCTTTGGAGAAATGTCTGTTCCTGTCTTCTGCCCATTTCTTGACTGGATTCTTTGGTGTTTTTTTTTGTTTTGTTTTGTTTTTTGTTTTTTTGTTTTTTGGTTTTTTTGGTCGTTGGTTTTAGAAGTTCTTTATAGATCCTGGATACTAGCCCTTTATCTGATGTCATTTACAGCTATATTCTCCCATACCTTTTAGGAATGGGAGGTTGCCCTTTAGTTTTGCTGACTATTTCCTTTGTGTTGCAGAAGCTTTTTATCTTGATGAAGTCCCAATAGTTCATTTTTGCTTTCGTTACCTTACCTTTAGAGACAGTCTTGGAAGAAGTTGCTGGGGCTGTGCTCTAAGAGGTTGCTGCCTATTTTCTCCTTTAGGATTTTGATGGATTCCTATCTCACCAGTAGGTCTTTCATCCATTTGGAGTCTGTTTTCATGTGTGGTGTAAGGAAATGGTCCAGTTTCATTCTTCTGCATGTTGTTGTCCAATTTTCCCAACACCATTTGTTGAAGAAACTGTCTTTGTTCCATTGGACATTCTTTCCTGCTTTGTAGACGATTAGTTGACCATAGTGTTGAGGGTCCATATCTGGGCTCTCTATTCTGTTTCATTGGTCTATGTGTCTGTTTTTGTGCCAGTACCATGCTGTCTTGATGATTGCGGCTTTGAAATATAGCTTGAAGTCAGGCATTGTGATGCCACCAGCTTTGGTTTTCTTTTTCAACATTCTTTTGGCTATTTGGGGTCTTTTCTGGTTCCATGTAAACTTTAGAATTATTTGTTCCAGCTCTGTGAGAAATGTCAATGGTGTTTTGATAGGGATTATGTCTAAAGTGTAGATTGCTTTGGGTAACATAGACAATATTTCTTCTTCTCATCCATGAGCATGGAATGTTTTTCCATTTCTTTGTGTCTTCTTCAATTTCTTTTTAAGTTTTCTGTAATTTTTAGAGTACAGATCCTTTACCTCTTCAGTTAGGTTTACTCCAAGGTGTCTTATGGTTTTTGGATCCCATTGTAAATGGGATCGATTCCTTAATTTCTCTTTCTTCTCATTGTTAGTGTACAGAAATGCAACTGATTCCTGTGTATTACAGCCTGCTAGAGGGCTGAATCCCTGTATGAGTTCTAGCATTTTGGAGGTGGAGTCTTTTGAGTTTTCCACATAAAGTATCATGTCATTTGTGAAGAGTGAGAGTTTGACCTTTTCTTTGTAATAGGCTGATTTTTACTGTGACTCTCCCAAGGGCAGCATTTTGGTGTCATGGGGCTCTCAGATGTGTAGAACCATAAGCTGTGTATCATGGCATGTTTATTAAATCTCCTACAACAGTAATGTTTCTCAGAAAACACCTTAGGAAATGGTGTTTAAAACATTAGTGTTGGGGCACCAGAGTGGCTCAGTTGGTTGAGCATAAGACTTTTGGTTTTGGCTCAGACTGGGATTTCAGGGTCCTGGGATCAAGCCCCTTGTTGGGCTCTACACTCAGTAGGGAGTCAGTGGAGATTCTCTCCTCCCTCTGCCCCTTCCCCCACGCAAACTCTCTTCCTCTAAAATAAATAATAATAAATGAATCTTTAAAAAATAATAAAACATTAACTAGTGTTGAGCAGTAGACTAAAAGTGATAAGCCATGAAGATAGTTCTCCAGAACTCTCCCAGCATCTAGCAAGAAACGAGTTGGTGGGGACCCCAGCCATGTCCCACTCAGCGCTCAGAGGAGAGGGCCACTCTGGACAGAACATTGGTGTTGCTGGTGAAATCTTTTCTGCCACTGAGTGCACAGTACTTACAGGGTTGATGAAAGTACTCTTGTCGTCCTGGCCAAACCCGGCAGGAAGTAACTGTAAGGTCCTGTCTCCAGAGTTTGTTGTCACCTCTCTGGCCAGAGAACTGGCACTGAGAACCTCCCTCCGCTGGCTTGAACCACTGACCTCACGTGTCAGTTTTCAGGCTTCTTGTTCCGCACCCAGTCAGTGACAGCCTGCTCTGGGTCACTTGTGAGATGCAAGAGGTAAGTTCTCACGAGTCATCTGCTGTAGCAGTAAAACCTGAAAATTATGGCCAGTGTCCGCTCATCTCATATCAGCCATGGTTTCAGTAATACTTATTAACTCACCGTGTGGCAAGTTGCATGTCCAGGCTGTGGATAAGACATAGTCCCTGTCCTCAAGCTGCTCATCATCTGGAACAAAGGGTAGATGTTTAAAAAAAACACCTGGAGTAGTAGTTCACAGACCCCGGGACGAGGTGTCCCTGCATTCCCCAGCCAGTTCCAAGGTTATCATGAAAATATTATAAATATTCAAGGGAAAGGCAGAAGCTGAGTATTCGTTAGACCCTGCAAGAAGCACTTCGCAGTGTGAGCATCAGACCCTCTGACAGTCGTGTCAGTGATGCGACTTTGTCCAAGTAGGTTTGTGCTGTGTGTCGCGGTGAAAAAGTAAGAGCCACACAGGAAACCGATGGGGAGCAGGAAGTGAGGACAGAGTCTCCTCTGTGTCCCAGACTTGAGGAGCTGCCCAGTGCCCCATGGGCACACACGTACATTTAGTCAGTAGGTTGCCTTTTTTTTTTTTTTTTAAGATTTATGTTTTTATTTGTAAGAGAGAACGAGTGTGCACAGGCATGCGGCAGGTGGTGGCGGAGGGAGAGAAAGAAACTCCAAGCAGACCGAGCGTGAGCGTGGAGTGCACAGCCTGACAGCCTTGACCTCAAGACCCTGGGATCAGGACCTGAGCTGAAACCACGAGTAGGTCACTTGACGGACTGAGCCACCCAGGTGCCCCAGTAGGTTGCTTATTTAAAAGTTATATTTGAATATTACTTTTTCTTCCAATTTGTGTGCATTGTTTTTTCAGATGGTTACTATGTTGTCAGAACACAGATGCTTATTAAGTAATTTGGGGCTAATTTCTTTCTTTTTTTTTTTTTTAAGATTTTATGTATTTATTTGACAGAGATCACAAGTCGGCAGAGAGGCAGGCAGAGAGAGAGAGAGAGGGAAGCAGGCTCCCTGCTGAGCAGAGAGCCCGATGCGGGGCTCCATCCCAGGACCCTGAGATCATGACCTGAGCTGAAGGCAGAGGCTTTAACCCACTGAGCCACCCAGGTGCCCCAGGGGCTAATTTCTTAATAGCAGAATGTTAGGTATTTCCTTCGGTCCAAGGTGCTGTGGAAATAATGAGACATTAACGACTCTGAAAGTTGAGAAACTTCTGAACCAAATTGAAGTTGGTGAATACCTCAGTGGAGCTGTGCAGTGTGTTTAGAAGCATAAGGAGAGAGAGTGACCGGGCTTTCAGGAAGTATTGAAGTACGCCCGGGGAAGGCTAAGCCATGGGCTGCCAGCTGGACTATCCCTGAAGGGATGTGTGGGATTTATCAGGTGAAAAATAAGGACTGGCAAGAAAAGGCAACAATGCATTGCATTGTTATTGCCAGTTATTCTAGTATTTCCCCAAAGTCATGCTTCGCTCTCAGCCTTGAGCTGACTTGACCAAAGCATCCCTTTCCCATTGATTGCAAGTGACTCAGCCTTCCCAGACTCACCTTTTTCCCTTTATCTCAGATGCCCAAGCACCAGCACCGAGATACACAGGAGCCTTCACTCCCCTAAAAGACACCCCTCATCTGAAGTAGTTTTGAGTCTTTTTTTTTGGTTCCCCCCAAATCTCTATCTTCTGAGGGGCTCAGTCACAGGTAAGCTGGGACAACAATATCCTAAAACTGAGTCATGGTGAAAGAAGGAAGATTTAAAGGCCCTTGACTTCCCCAAGACTGCTCAGATTTTAGAACAGGAATCTGGTCAGCTCAACTGAGTTTCCAATCCATTCTCTGTGGAGAATGCCAGGCTGAGAAGAAGGGCTCATTTCAGCCGAGATTTTCTAGTTTGCTACCACATGGGATGGAGTCTGCCTTTGGGATTGTGTCCTTTCGGCCAACACAGGATCCTTTCTTTGGTCCATTCCCTTCTTGATTCAAGGAAGCTCCTAGAAGTCCCAACAGGTATGAGTCACACAGGCAGCTTAGGGATACATGTCTCCAGATGATTCACCAGGGAGCTGACAAATTTGGCTTGTGATTCTTTTAATTCTAAAATGTTTCCTCAGTGTATGGGAACAGATGTATCCAGTGTAACATTAGTTGCAGAAAACCAGGTCCTAAGTTGTGAGTCCCAGTACCTTCCAGTAGAGCTCTTTGAACTCATAAGAAAACTAATGTAATGGTTTCCGGGACAGGAAGGTGACTTCTAGGATGAAACTAGGAAGGAACTAGAACTGCTTGCCCAGGGTCTCAAATGGCCTTTCCTTTCTCTTAGCTCACCACCCCCAGAGAACCCTGGATGAGAGAGCATTGCCCTCAGGAAAAATGCAAAAACTTGTCTCAGGGATTTTAATATGCAGATGCATGTGTTCCTCATGACAGTTAATGAAGAAAAAGCTATGGCTGTCTTCCTGTTTCCAGAATTGGATACTGAGGAACAAAAGGGTCACCTAACCTACACCAGGTCACACAATGGGTGGGGCTGGAGTTGGGATTTAAGTGCCGGCGGACTTCCTCCTGCTCCAGAGCCCGGGTCCTTCATCACTGGGTCACCGCACTGGCTCAGGGCTCGAAAGCTCTGCTGTGTGATACGAGTCACTAGCCAAGTGTGGCTATTTACATTAATATTAATTAAAATAAAATAAAACAGAATAAAATAATAAGTCATTCTCTCAGTCACTGGCCACATTTCAAGTGCTCTGTAACTACATGTGGCCAGTGGACAAGGCAGAAACAGAGAGTTCCCATCATTGTCAAACAGACATTGTTGCCCTAAGGTCTAGAAGGCCTCCTGATTCCAATTCACTGATATTCTTGAATATTTTACTGATGGGTCTTCAATACTGTTTCCAGCACTTCTGAAATAGTGCAGTAGCTAACCACTAGCTTAAACTATGTGAGCATGTTAGTGAAGGATGACTTCATTATTATCACCCACTCCCAGAAAACGCATTTGAATTATAATGAGATGTTTACTATCTCACCTCTGAAATAACTAGTGGAGGTTGCAGCCTACTCTGCCTGTGTAGGCCTGTAAGTGGGACCCAGCTGCGATGTTACAGGCCTGCTCACTCGGGCAGTCGGACATTGCAACTGATGCCCCAGCTAGGTGTAACCTTGACAAAGGGCATAGGCTATTCATGTCAGTCCTTCTGAACTGAAAGAGAGGAGACACTCGGAAGTATCATTAATGTTCCAGTCAATGCATTGTTGACAACACACACTGGCTTTGATTGTGGCTTATTGCATTTTTCTACAGCTGAGACTTCCAGGTGCATTCTCTGTGTGTTTCCTATTTGAAACCAAGATTTGAAACCCCTTGCATCATTGAGTATGTGCCTAGCAGTATTCTAAGTAATGATACAAAGTTCAAAGGGAAGCTTTGATGTCTTTATGGGATCTCAAGGTCAGGAAGAACAGAGAAGAGCCAAGGCTCTGGGAGAAATGATTTCTCAGAGATGCTAACCATCCACCACACCATTACTAAAATAAAATTCTAGCTTCCTTTGTCATGTCACTCCCTCCCCTTGATACTGTTACTTATTTTAATCTATTATGTCATGAGAAAGGATTATCTAATGCTACTGAAATATCAACTTTATTATCAATAAAAACTTTCTTTTAGTTTCTTTTCTAACTTGCTTATTTAACATTGGTTTTCATAGGAGTAATTGGATGTATTTATTAAACAGATACAGTTTTGGATATCAGAAGGTAATGGTAATTATAATACAAACTATAACTTTTCACAGTGGTTTCTTCTGAAATATCAAAGAAATAGTTGTTTCCCATATAGTCTTTCAACCTTAAATATACTTTGCGGCATTGTTTTAAACTGGTAATCTATGCTTCATCTGATCATAAAATAACACGACTGTGAAGTACAATGATTTCTTTCCGCTCTAGGGTTTCAGTGACAAGAGAAAAGGGACACGACTGTCAGCTGACTTCCCCCAGGTCTCACCTTGCCTGCTCCAAGTGCTTTGTGTACTTGATCTCATTTAGTCCTTACAACAAGCCCAGAGGTTAAATTGTTTATTTCGCTCATTTCTTGAAGAAGAATTTTAAGGCAAAGGAAGGTTAAAGGGTTCAGAGTCAAGTGACTGGTAAGCAAGGGAACTACAGTCTTAACTTAAACATGACTGATTCCAGACCCTGTCCTCATCAACACAGGGCATCAGAAGACTGTGGTGTGGTTCTGGGCCATGCAGATGGGCAGGAGGGCAGCTTTTGTGCACAAGACATTTATCTGGTCAAGAGATGAACAGCCTTGGGTTGCCCGGGTGGCTCAGTCAGTTAAGCTTCCCGTCTCCGTTTGAGCTCAGGTCGTGCTCTCACGGTGGGATGGATTGGGCTCAGCACCGAGTCTGCCTCAGAGTCTCTCTCCCTCTCGCTCCCGCTCACTCTCTCTTCAAATAAACAAAACAGATAAAATCTTCAAAAAGAAAAGAAAAGGAAAAAAAACAAAAGCCTTGAATTTTGTTTGTGGGATCATTGTTTCCATCTCTGTGGAGCTCGTGTTGTGTAACATTCCTGACCTCTTGCCCTTGAATTTGCTTAGCCATAAAGTAGAAATGAATCCAGAATTGTAATGATGACGGTGGGATGGGAATTGTTCCGGCCAGCAGGTGGGATTATCTGATGGTGAATCCGGAAAGGACTCACTGGGCATGCTGGGTTCTCGGCTCCTCAGCCATGCAGCTCCCCTGCGCAGACCGCCTCCTTGCCGGGCACGGCTCTCCCATCCCCCTCCCGCGGGGCTGCCTGCCGAGGAGGGGTGGCCAGCCTCGGGCCTGCGTATGCCTTGTCCCCGGGGACGGGGCCTGCAGACCGCGTGGCTGGGAGACCTTCATCCCCGTCGCTGCGGGACGTCTCTCGTGTTTGTCCAGAGTCCGGTGGTGTGGGAGGTTGATGATCCCCTTGAGGTGGTCAGACACAACTTACTGCTGCCATATCCTTCAGTTTTTACCCATTTAAAGTTTCTGTCTTTCTCATTTTCCAGAAATGTTCTCTAAGTACCCTGACGGTCCGAGATTCCTCTGTCGTGTAGTTGTGTCTTGTAGCTCTTACGAGGCTTGTATGCGCATCAGGATTAAACTCCCTGGGGACAAGTATGTGGGGATTCGGGACATTTATTTCCCAAGGGAGACACTCAAGGCGGGTTAAAAAGGGCTCTGCAAACTGTATCCAGGTGTTCTGGAGTTCAGAGGGCTTCCAGCTTGTTCCCACTAAGGATATTTTGCTCTGGGAGCCAGGGTTGGGTAGGGAAGGAGCACCCACCACTTCGTACAACACTTTTTCTCATCATTGCATTCAGCAGTGGCACTGTCTGTGGTGGCGCAGCCTCCGTCCTTGGACACCCCTTTCAAAAGGACACACTGTTTCTGCCCGGAAATAACACCAGGCCTTGCTGCACGGAAAGAGAGTTGGCATCATTAAATCACCAGCAGTTTAAGTGACCGTCAGATTATCAGTCACGCACCCAGAGCAGTAAATGTATGGAAGGATGGCCTTGGGATAGAAGGGATGGTGTTTCCTGTATGAAAAGATCGGGCGTTTCAGCAAAAGGGGCACCTTTTGTGGGGAGGAGGGCTAAGAGTGCAGGACATCTTGGAGGGGGCAGGCTGATTTCGAGAAGCTTGGAGAGAGTTGTCCTCATCCGGGGCATTTGCATTTTGTGAAATGTTGGTTCGATTTCTTGTGGCCACCAGAACTGGGGGGGGGGGGCATCTTTGGTATTTAGGGGGTAAAGCACGAGGTTCCCAGATTTCCTACTTCGTGACCTGTCCTGCCCCAAATGCCGATACCTTCACTGAGAGGCACTATTTGGAAGGAAGGATCCGTCCTTCCATAGCCTTGTCTGTGCCGATCGCCCATCCATGCTGACGGCATCTCTGTCCCAGGGAACGTGTCTGGCACCTCTTACAGAGCCTTTCCCGATCCTATAGCATCCACCTTAGCTAAGTCTCCATCACAGGACCAGGCAAACAACACACTTTCTGTGTTGTCCAATGCCACTTACCTGTCGATACAGGAAAGAATTTCTCTCAAAAGCTGAAAAGCATTTTTCCTTAAATGTAGCTGTTTTCCTAATTGATTTGGCCACTGAGAAGCATGGGAGCTGAGTGCACCCCGAGGGGGTGGCTCCCTTTAGTCTTGGGGTCCTGCGACTACGTTTCAGGCATAACGAGGCTTCCTCCTTTCCCCTGTGGATCCCGGCGGATGTCACATAAGAGACACGCTCTCTTCACGTCCGTCAATAAGGGTTAGTCCCCTAACCTCCTGTTAGCCCGCCTGCGTCTCCTGCTGTCTTGCTTCCCGTAACATACCAGACCTGGCTTCTTCGCTGCCTGACTTGTATGTCTTAACTCCTCGTTTGACCCGCTTTGTGCCTCGGAACAGGTTATTTATTTATTTATTTATGGGGTATATTAGATCACCAGAATTATAAGATGGAAAAGTTGGGAATTTTTAATTCTTAATTCTTAACATTTGTTCTTTATGCATTTTCTCTCTTTTCCACACAGTTGCTAGTGGTTTCTCAGGCTTAATTCCATGTGTTTGCCTCAAAAGATGATTCTCCCAAGGTTAGAAAAGAAGGCAGCTTCTGTAAATTTCAAACCCCTTCTGCAGTGGAACCAGCAAGAGAGACTCTGAGGACAGGACAGTTGAAATGATGAAACAGAAGCCAGATGTGTTAAGGCACCTGTCAAGTTTGCAGCCTGTCAGGAATCCATAGATAAGCCTAGTTTGTGTGCATAAATCAAGAGCCCCTGTGTGATTTAGGTACTAGTAATTTCTATTACTAGAAATTTATATATAGACTTTACATACTCATATATCAAGTCTGAATGTCTTGCCCTCCTTGTTCTTAAAATGCCCGCCCCACCCCCACAGACTTAGCTTTGGTTACAGCTTCTACCTTGGCATAATTCCACGAAGTCCCTGGCACATTTTCTAGTACGAACTGGTGCTAGTTTGTGCCCAACTCGCCTGGCGGCCTTCTTGCGGTTCCTGTGCTCTCTTCTCCGACAGCAGCTGGACCGGCATCTTCCTTTGCCAGCAGTGATGACTGCTTCTCGAAAGGGATCCATCAACTAACGCTTATCTTTCTGTTTGGGTCTCAAAAGGCATGCCTCAGGAAAGTCTCTGACATTGCCAACAAGACAATGACTACGTGTTAGGGGCACTCGTAGTACTCTGTTCCTGTCCATTGTGCTTATTAAACTTTATAATTATATATTAATTGTGTAATCATTTGACCAGTGTCTGTCTTTCCCTTGTTTCCCACCGTATTCCAGGTGTTTGCGAAAGACCCAGTGTGAGAACAGCAGGAGAGCTCAGTCAGTCTTTGTGGCCATTGAACGCAGTAAGGTACTCTGACCCCACACACATTCTCTCTCCTGTTTCTTCGGAAACCTCTTGGCTTCAGTCTGTTTTGGACTGTCTAGTATCCCCCACTATATTACTTTGGATGCACTATTATATTTGTTAGTATCGAGTCTTGTCATTATTGTATTAACTTCTCTAAGTGTCAGGCCCAGGTTTCCTAGGTTCCTAGGTTTCCTATTTTTACCGGAAATCCTTTCTGGCCTTTGCTTTAGGACAGCCTTTTTCTCAATGTTCTTCTCTTACTACGACAACCATTGCTGTGTCCATTTTCCCACTAGATCAGTGGGTTTGGCTAAAATCTACTTCAAGGAGATCTATTCCTTGTTAACTTTTTTAACAAAAGACCCAGCTGGTAACGTGGGCTATGACTTGGGGGAGCAGACAGTGATTTATGTCAGGCTGACTTTAGCTCAGACGGTGGAGGGGTAGCATGCGCAAAACCTATTCTCTCATTAACTCTGCAGCCATAATTCTCTTGTGGCAGGTGCTTTCAGAATGGATAGCAGTTTATCTGATTTTAAGGAACACAGATCAGAAGAATCTAAAGATTGGATTAATAGTCCAAAAAGAATGGCAGAACATTTAGCCCATTTGACATGGTTGCCTCAAACAGTGAAGGAAAGAATTTGAAGGTTAGTGAAATAAGATGTTTCATAGACATTGTATCTTCCAAAAGAGGAAACATAGGAATCTGCTTAGATTCCTCAGTATTTAGTTAGGAGATTTTGAGGTAAAAACTCTGAGAGAAATCAGGATTACCATTTTATGGGCATATCTACACCCGTACATTAATGGAACCAAAACTGACCCAGATTAAAGATGGTTCTAGCTGCCTTGTTGCCACACCTGTGTGACCTCAGCAAAATCATATTCTTTATGTAGACCTGGATTCTCTTATCTGTAAAATTAAAGATTTAGCCATTAAATCACCTTCCAATTTTAAGGCATGATGATTGTATGATTTTACATTAGATGTCACTACAAGTGTGTCTCCCTGCAACTGTGTCTTCTTGTGACAGAACTGAGAATCAAATGAGAATTATGTAAACTCCTTCAGTTGGAGACAACTATATGTCAGGTAGATCCCAAGATATCCACAGATTTGGCAAAGATCAAACAAGTGAGTATCATTGATTATATTTAAAAGAATCTTTGAGATGAACCAACAAAGCAAGAGAGTTATCCAGACCTTATCTGTGTTCAGTGACCACAGACATTATTTCGAGAGATGTGAACATCCCGTCATTAACAGTAGGGAGAGGAATTATCAGTTCTCATGAGGATCTGGTTGAAGCAGCCTGAAGATGACCACATTCCCCTTTTCCTTTGAGTCTACATTGTTATATTCAAAGTTCTGAATCATGGGTCCTAAAAATATATATAATTCATATTCTTAAAATGCTTTCTTCATATTTTTTCCGATGCTTAAACTTTTGCCACTGATGCTTTATCCCACTGTTTATGCTTTTTCCAAATTCCCCTGCTCCCTGTTGCTTAAGGGAGCAGTCCTCTCTTGTGGACTTAATGCAGTCCTTTCTTGTGGAGCTCAGTCTTAAGGACCTGACTTCTGCCCTTCACAAATACTCCTCACCAACAGAGTCTACATCACTTCTGTTCACTAGCCAAGCTTGAACCAAGAGCTGCCATTTGCATGTTCCTTTTTGGAGATTGAGAGGATTTGTTTGCTAAGCCTTAAGTCATATGTCACAGCTTCTCTACCTCTATCTTTATTTGAGCCTCACTTTCTAAGCATTGAGCTCTTGGATCTCATTTTCTGTTGATGGAAATCTTTGGTTTTGCAGTTTCGGCCTCATCAGTTCTAAGGGAGAGGATCACGATGGACTTCTGATTCCCTAAGGCTGAGCATTAGGGTCTGAGTTAAAATGGGCACAGTATCATTGAGCATCCCAGTAGACCTCCTAAGAAACCCACAGTTGTTCACTCTCTCCTAAGAAAACTACAATTATCCACCATCTTACCTTTCGGGATTATAGTCATAAAGAGGAAGAGCACAGAAAGAAGGGAATGGAGTCCCAGGGTGGAATGCCCAGTACAAAGGTGAGTGATTGGGGATAGTGGAACGCAGGCCCTTTTGTTTACTTCTAGGGAACTGAGGTTCCTTTGGTCAGTGAAGCTTAACAAGTAAGAAAATAAAACAACCTTCATTGGAATTTCCAGACCCTGGAGTCTCTAAATTTGGTGACAAATTAACCTAATTACAGGAAACTAGATGGTTAACCCTTTACTTTTCCCATGGGATCTCAAATTCCCCAGAGGCCAGTGCCCTTGGCCAGTCATCTTTTGAAGGAGGCCAAGAAGTACGGTCAGGTGAGGTAAAGTCTTTATTACCCAACGTACTCTGACTTGCAAGGGAACTCTTCCATAATATACTCTTTTCCACAATAAGGTTAAGACAATTGCCCAAGGATTATTTTAAAAATAGAAGAAGAAGTTGCATTTTCAAGTTATTCCTGAAAAAAGAGACTAGTGTCATATGTGTACGACATATGACATTTTTTTTCATTTATTTTTTTTTAAGACTTTATGTACTTATTTGACAGAGAGATCACAAGTAGGCAGAGAGGCAGGCAGAGAGAGAAGGCTTCCTGCCGAGCAGAGAGCCCGATGCGGGGCTCGATCCCAGGACCTTGAGATCATGACCCGAGCCGAAGGCAGAGGCTTAACCCACTGAGGCACCCAGATGACCCACAGGTATGATGTTCTTAATAGTACCTGGAAGGTAAATAGGCTTAGGTCACACTGAAAAGTAACATTTTCTCATCTATTACTAATCCTTTCTTTAACTGTCCCACATGACAAGGATGGTGAGATCAGGAGAGTTAAAAGATCAAAGATCAAGAGCACTCTGTTTCTTCAGTACTTTATTGTCCAAAGATCGTATGCACACAGCCTCAGGACACTTCCCAACCTCTCACCTCGCCCCTCCATATCGAATCAGTGTATTGAAAAGTTAAGAACATGCCTTTGGCCAAGAATCAGTTCACCTAAAACCAGATCTTCTAAAGCTAATTTACCTACTGATCAATGGCTTAATGATACATTTGTCTAAATTATTTTTTCATTTATAAACTTTCATATGTGATACCAGCTTTTGGGGGGATATTTTATATACTTTTATGTCTTCTATTTTGGCTACTTTTGATCATTTTCATGTTTGTTGTTAATATGTAATTATTTAATTTCTTTTTAATAACTGACCTATAACATGCCGAGGTTGAAGATGTACAGTGAGTGATTTGATGCTGTTATGTGTGGCAGTGTGATTACCACGATAGTGTTAGTTAACATGCCTGTCAGGTCACACAGTTATTATTTCACAGGTCATACAGTTATGATTGTGGTGAAAACAGTTAAGATCGAGTCTCTTTATAACTTCAAAGTTCAAAATACATTGTTACTGACTGTAACCACTATGCTCTGCATTAGATCTCCAGAACATACTTGCTAGATGTGAGTTTGTACCCTTAAATAACATCTCCTCAATTTCCCCAGCCTCCAGTCCCTGGTATCCACCATTTAGTCTGTTGTTGGGTGTTTTGTTTTGGTTCAACTATTTTAGATTGCACATGTAAGTGATATCATATAGTATTTGCCTTTCTCTGACTTAGCTCACTTGGCACAATGCCTTCAAAGTCTATCCATGTTATTGCAAATGGTAGGATTTAATTTTTTCTCATGACTGAATAATAGTTCATTGTATATTTATATACCACATTTTCTTTATTTGTTTACCATTGATGGATACTTAGGTTGCTTCTGTGAATAATACTGCCATAAACATGGGAGTGCATATATCTCTTCAAATTCCTGTTTTTAATTTCCTTTGGATAGATTCCCAGAAGTGGGACTGCTGGATCATATGGTCTTTCTGTTCTTAATCTTCTGAGCAACTCCACTCTCTCTCCATAGTGGCTAAACAATTTTGCATCCTGCTAGCAGTGCACAGGGGTTCCCTTTTCCCCATATCTTCCCAACACTAGTTATCTCTTGTCTTTTTGATGACAGACATTGTCACAGGTGTCACAAATAATCTCTCATTGTGGTTTTGATTTGCATTTCCTGATGATTAATGATGCTCGGAACTTTTCAGGTAGTTGCTGGCCATTTATATGTCTTATTTGGAAAAATGTCTGTTCACTTTCTCTGCTCATTTTTTCATTTCAATTCGATTGCTTATTTTTTTTTTGAGTTGAGTGAGTTCTTTATATGTTTATATGCATATGCATATTAATCCCTTATCTGATATATGGTTTGCAAATATTTTCTCCCATTCCATAAGTTGCCTTTTCATTTTCTTGATTATTTCTTTTGCTATGCAGAGCTCTGTAGTTTAATGTGGCCTTGCTTGTTGATTTTTACTTTTGCTGCTTGTTTTTGTGTCATATCCAAAAAAGTCACTGCCAAGGCAAATGTCAAGGAGCTTTTCCCTTGTGTTTTCTTTTAGAAATTTTACAGTAACTACTCTTATTTTTTTTAAGTCCAGTCCATCCTAAGTTAATTTTTGAGTGCTGTAGGATAGGAGTTCAATTTCATTGTTCTCCATACGGCTGTCCAATTGTCCCCATACCATTTGTTGAAGAGACTGTCATTTCCCAGTTGAAAATTCTTGGCTTCCTTCTCATGTACTGGTTGACTGTATTTCCAGGAGTTTATTTCTGAACTCTCTATTCTTTTCCATTGGTCTATGTGTCTGCTTTTCTGCTAAAAGTACTTTATTATTTTTTTGGTTTTGATGCTATTATAAATAGAATCATTTTCTTTTTCAGATTTTTGTTGGTGGTGCGTGGAAATACTACTGATTTTTTTTTCTTTTTTTCTTTTTAAATTTTTTATTTTTTATAAACATATATTTTTATCCCCAGGGGTACAGGTCTGTGAATCACCAGGTTTACACACTTCACAGCACTCACCAAAGCACATACCCTCTCC